>NC_064416.1:46067500-46365000 GCF_023375975.1 Astyanax mexicanus | reverse complement strand
GAACGTTCATGCAGCTGCTGAGTGTTGTGGAGAGTGTGGCTGAAGCTGCCACTGTGTCGTACTTGATGAACTGATTAAAAAGGCCCGTGGTGCTGTAGATCATTCGTGCTGCCTGAGACTCCTCTGTCTGAGAGCGCGACAGCAGCAGCGCGTCGTCCATATGGCCCTCCTGATGCAGAATGACCTGAAGGACAAACGAAGCAGGAAAACAGTCACGAAACAAAACACATTGCACTCAGCATGGTACTGCCCACTGAGGGCATTTTAGGTTGCCAGACCTGCAAATCTTTATAGAATTTTATGAGTAAAAACCAGGAGCTGCCCACCCAAATAAAAAAAATAAATAGTGATTAAAAGTGGTTAAACACAACATCAGCATTTTTTGATTCAGCATTTATTTAGAGGATTATCAGTGAGGACTGTTAGCAGCTTGTGTTGGTGAGTGATGAACAGAATTAAGCTCAGTAAGGTGTTATTATTATTTTATTGTGTAGTTCAGAGATGTGCTGATCATAAAGAACACTCTGCTGTGAAAAAAAACTAGAGCTGCAACTAATGACTATTTTAGTAATCAGCTAATCTGCCGATTATTTGTTTGAGTAGTCGATTAGTCACAATTATTTTTTGTCACACCCTCCGTTTGTATTTCTTACTGGTGAGGACTGCTAAACATTACGGCCCCAAGACCAATTTTGCAGTACATTTTAATAGTTTATTTTAATTATAATAAACTAAAAATTACATTGCATATTATAGGAAACATTTACACAGGTTGGATGTTATTTTCCGGAAGTCCTAGAATACATGTATGTTTTTAACCTCCCTAAAACAACTGTTTGTCTAAGAAAAGAAAGTTTCCTACATCTACATCATTAAAGTATATAGTTCCTGTAACATATAACCAGTTTTTCTCCCTAACACTCCCTAATATTAATGAGGGAGTGAATCCTGTTTAAACTCACCTCAGCTTAGCTCACTCTCTGCAATAATTTAACTCTCCACAGGTAATATAGAAGTATGTGTTTAAACTGTACCGAACTAGTAAAGACAGACTGTGGAGTATTGTGTGGAGTGCTGCTATTACTCTGTTTAACATGCCAGTGTACAGTGTATCTTACAAATGGTAAGCATTAAATTAATAAACTAAACTACACTACCAGTCAAACGTTTGGACACCTTAAATTCAGTGTTGTTTCATTATTTTAAAATGTTCTGCACTGTAGATGTAAACTAGTCATTAAACTATAAAGAAAAAATATTACAAATGATTTTGTACACTAAAAAGTGTTAAACAAACCAGAATGTCTTTTATATTTTAGATTCTTCTAAAAGTAGCACCTCTTGTTTAGATTAGAAAGCTTTCCACATCTTGGCTTTGATTTTCTCAATCAGCCTTATGAGGTAGAGTCACCTGTAATTTCAGGCTTTCAGTTAACAGCTGTGCTGAGTTTTTTAAGAGTTAATTATTGAAATTTCTTGCACTTTAATGTGTTTGAGAGCATCAGTTGTAAAGTGGTGGAGAGGTAGAGTTACAGGTATACAGTGAATAGTGAATATTTAAGTAATGTTCTAATCCAGATTGTAAGAAGCAACAACTACTCAACTAAGTAATGAAATAAATGAAGCTTAATCCGAAACATTTCAAGGACTGAAAGTTTTTTTAATTGCAGACACAAAGAGCATCAAACATGTTATGATGAAACTGGTTCTCATCAGGACCTCCCTAGGAAAAGAAGAGCAAGAGTTCCCTCTGTTACACAGAATAAGTTCATTAGAGTTACCAGCTTCCCAGATAAAAGCATCTAAATGCTTCTTCACAGAGTATTTTGGTTTGTTTAACACTTCTAAGTTACTATCTGATTCCTTATGTGTTTCTTCATACTCTGGATCATAATCTGAAATTTAACGAGAAGGTGTGTCCAGACTTTAGCTGGTACTGTACACATTAAATGATAAAAGAAGAAGCTTAAGTACTATATATAGTATAGTATATGTGGCATAACAAAATTAGACATGGTGAGGAGTCTCTGAGTCTGTACTGTACCCTTCTCTTCATGGTACCCAGACGAGCTGCTTTGGCATCGAGTGCGGCGTAGGTGAGCCAAAGGCCTGTGGAGACGTGCTGCACGAAACACATGGATTCACCGTATTTGATCTCAGGTATACCCATACCCTCCACATCCCGCTTCTTAGCCACTTCCACCTTCTCCTGCTCAGAGGCAACACAGAAATACAGAGAGAAGAAGGAGATGTAAATCAGGGAGATTTTGTAAAACTTGAAATTTTATTAGAGAAAAAGAAAAATCTAGTAAAACTATGCAGGGCCTAAATCAATCCTAAATCTCTTAAATCAGCAAAAACTTAAAACATCTACAGAGTACCACATCGCAGAGTGGTTCAGTGGTCTAAAGTGCTGCCACTATGAGCGGGAGGTCGCAGGTTTGAACCCACGCTCATGCAGCTTTGCCATCTAGCAGTCGGTGCTCAGAGAGCAAAATTGACCCTCCCTCCGGGTGGGTAGATGGCGCTCTCTCCACACATCACTCCTAGGGTGATGTCTGCAGCACAGGGCGTCTGTGAGCTGATGTATCAGAACCGAGTCACTGCACTTTCCTCCGAGCAGCATCAGCAGCAGCTCGAAAAGAAGCAGTGGCTGACTACACATGTATCAGAGGAAGCATGTGTTAGTCTTCTCCCTCCTGGTGTGTTGGGGTATTACTAGGGATAGGGGGAGTCCTAGTGAGTGGGTTAGGTAATTGGCCGCGTAAATTGGGGAGAAAATGGGAAAAAATAAACATTACAAAAAATTAAATTAAGAAAAAAAAAAAAAAAACATCTACAGACCTTAGAGGCACGGAAGCAGAAGGCAGAGAGTTTGGTGTTAGCTTTCTCTGGATCGAGCACCATCAGACCCTTCTCCTCATCCAGGCACACATAACGGCCGGTGGAGATATGGCGAATGCGGAACGCCTGACCCCACTTCATGTGACCTCCACTCCAGCTACAGGGAACAAGCAATAAAGCATGTTATCTACAAGTAATTATGATCATATTTGTATTTAACTACTTTTTTTCACCCTGCACTGTGAATGTTAACATGAAATCCAAGTATAATCCCAAAGGGTTCACATACTTTTTCTTACAACAGCATACCAACAGCATTAACAGTATCAAATGTTCAGCAGAGTCCCCTGATCAAGAATTATCAAAAACATGTTCATATTTATTAACAACACTGCTGCTATATGCAGAGCTTAGTTCCCATAATTGGCTAAAAATTGTCTAAACACAAGATTACTAGACTGTATTCCAAATGTAACTTAGTAGTTTTGTTAAACACATAATTCACATAATTCTTTGGAAGGCATCCAAGTTTCATGCCAAGTAAGTGATTGGTGGCTCTATAAAAACAAAAAATCTGTTTCTTAATGGCTACTTTTCCAATTAAGTTTAATCTTTGCCTGTTGCATCTTTTGCCCATTTGACAAGTGATTTATTAAGGACAAATCAATAATAAAAAAATTGCAGTTTGAAAGATTGAAAATAATACAATTTAAACTAATCTCTGGGTTTTCATCAAATGTTTGCAAATCAAGTCTCAGAACAATCTCTGGAATGTATAAAAAATTTAAAGTATAAAATTATTAAAATAACTTGAGTTTTATTGAATCTATTGGCAGCAGTACATAAATTAATCAGTACGCAGTGGTTTACACAAACTGGTTAACTGTAACTGGTTCTAACTTTATTATAGAGAATATAAAATTGTAACCAAACTGACAACTTCCACAAGGACATCATACCCTAAAATCTTTAATATTTTTTTAAAATATTGTATTTATAAAACTATTTAATATATCTATTATTATTTTTTATAATATTTGATAAAAGCAATAATAATACAAAGCATCTCAATTTGATTGTAAAAATTGTAAAGAAGGTGCTGGGTTCCTTTGTACTCTCTCACAACAAATTGCAAAAAGTTGTATTTTTCAGGCTGCCAAGTGGCATCTCTGTAAAACACGCATCTATGAACTGTAAGGTTGTGGGTTTGATCCCAACCTTAAATCTAAAATCTGATTTTATTAACTTAATCTCACTACTGGTTCATATCTTTGACCACTGTGATACTATACTATTGCTACACTCCTAAACTTTCAGCATGTAAACGCACGTCTGCAAAAAAAAACAGAAGCTTCTCTTGCCTGATTCTCAGAGGTTCAAGTCTCCACAAAGAGCGAGCTTGACTGCACACGGCTCCCGACTCATACTGAGCAATCCTGATAAAGCATGGAGACACAGACAGAGAGACAGACAGAGAGAGAGCAATAAAGAGGTAGTTTAAGCCATGTTAGCAGACATTAAACAGAGTTCTTGTGTGTATACTGTTGTTTCTCTCACATGCGCTGATCTTCTCCTTGATCAGGAGGTGATATGGCCAAACACTCGTCCATATGACCGTGGAACAAGCGCAGAACATGGCCTCCAGTTAAGAATCCTGTAGTAGAGAATGATTAAGCCATATGTATCCTGAATTGCTGTTTTCAGACAGTAATGGACCAGAGACTCTGCATCGCTTTCCATCCAATAAAGCCTAGAGATTTAACCTCTTAACAGGCAGACCTTTTCGTAAATATTCTGTCTGATATTGCACGTCTATATCTTAAGGATTTCTACTCAAGCATTATGTAAAAAGTTTTGATAAGAGATGTTACTGAAAATCTTCAGTAACAGAAAATATATATATTTTTACAGACTATGAACACTTATTTTCTGGTCTATTTTTTTTTAATACATAAGGGTTTTGTATCACCTACACTTACGACCCATTAAACATTCTCACCTTCAGCAAGCTCACAGCCTGAACACACTGGGTTCATGTTCCAGAGCGTCTGCATGAACGAGGCGTCCACCATCAGATCTCCGCTGGCCATTGACAGATGCTGCAGGAACACAAACGCAACAGCTTGAACCAAAAACAGCTCAATACACAGAGGAAAACACACCCAGAGATGTCTCAATAATATTTTATATGCCAGAAGAAGGTAAAAACTGTGTATGAGTGTGTGTGTGTGTGTGTGTCTCACTGCATGAGAAGAACTAATACAGCAGAGAGCACTAAGACACTAAGAGCTCATCTCCAAGAAAGTGAATCATACCAGGTATCTCTCAGACGACACGCTAACCAGGATGAGGTCGTCTCCCACTCTGACCTTCTCACCTTCTGACCTTTGCTTGGAGGCAGGATGGATAGTCCACCAGCATGCTTCACCTGTGGACACATTAAAGCCAACGCACATTTTTATTTACAGTATAATGAATTACAGAACGAATATATATTTATGTACTAAAGCAGGAATCCAAACACTATTTTCATTGATATAATGTTTCAGACCCAGATCATCCGTTGAACCAATGACAAGTTTTGCAATGTGTTGCGTAGACTGCTTGACAACTGGTCATTAATCTTCTGCCATGGTTTATTGCTTGGCACAAAGATTATTGTTGAATAGTCACGCAATCGGCCAATTCTGGTCCTGGAGCCCAACTCTACCCTGAATATTTTAGAGAATTTCCTGCACTTAAAAAAATTAAGTACACTAAGCTAAGTAAACAAAACTATAGTTCTTAAAAAATATATATTTTAAAGTCAAACGAGTGCTGGATGTTAATCTACACAGATGTTTTACCTGAAAACTGTTTATTTGTTTACTTAGATAAGTAAAGCACTTTGTTTATTTACAGTAAGCTTAGATTTCCAGATAACCAGGCCCATAATACTCACCTCTATTCAATAAAAAAAAAAAAGTTAAAAAAGCAACTACCAGCCAAAGCATTTATGAAACTATACCCCAAAAATTATCAGATCGTATTGGAGTGCACAATCAATTCACGGTTCAGGAAAAAAGTGCTCATGTGTCAAAACAAACCAGAGATAATTGTGAGTTCCTTCCACAAATGAGCCCATAATTGGTCTTGGTGCAATTTATTCATAAGACAGATGTCCCTAAGAACCGATTAGACACAAGCGTGTGTACCTGTAGAGTCTTCTTGCAAGCCCACATCAATGGCCAGCTTGTCTGTGAGTGAACGTGAGGTGGTCAGGCAACTGAGGTACTACAAAACAAGGACAGAAAGAGAAAAAAAAATGAATACATACATTTTCATAGTATATCATACTGTATCATAGTGTAACGCATTCTTCTACAGAGAATAATTGATTTGAATGTAATTGTCAAAGAACACATCTGTTGCTCACCATGCTTGAGTGGTTGTGTCTCAGGAGGATAGCATGGCCATACAGCAGGGTCCTGTGGGCGCCTCCTTGGGAGGACTGGAAATGGAAAGCCAGAAGAGAGAAAAGAAGTTATACCAGCTTCTACTCATCCGATCTGAACAGAGGGAGTGAGCAGGCATGGCTGCAGGTGGGTGGGTAGGTTTATGTGTATGTTGTATATATAGGTGTGTGTGTGTGTGTGTGTGTGTGTGTGTGTGTGTGTGTGTGTGTGTGTGTTTGTTTGTGTTTGTGTGGGTATGTGTGTGTGGTGTGGAACCAGCCACCCCCTCAAAACCAAAAATAAAAAAAGTGCGGTCTTCATCCTTCTTACATAAAGACAGAAAGACAGACAGAAATATAGGGAACACAACAGAAAGAACGGCATCATGGGAGAGAGAAGGAAGAGGAGCCGCACCAAAGATGACTCTGCATCTCTTCACCTCCTGTCACACTCAAAGGAAGTGAGTTACAGCACCACAGGAAACGCACACACACCCATACAGAACTAACCAGTACACAGACAGGTCACACCAAACTGGGAAGGGTCAGAAAAGGCCGGAACCAGGACGGCAGTCTCGTCCTGCGGTCTGCTTACCTTTACTCAACATCCAGTGAGGTTTAGAAATGAGAAAACATGATTATTGTTGTTATTATGGATTATAATCACCACCATTACCACTGTAACCACGGTTACCATCATCACCAACATTATCATCACCATCAGTAGTATGGCTTGGGTGAGAGAGAGAATGCACACTGCAGGTCTTCGAGGTTAATCCACCTGGACAGTAGTGGCCAAACGGTGTGGGTCAGTGTGTTACACCACCATCTGTCTGTCTGTCTGTCCATATTAGCAGTTAGAGCTGCTATGAGGGGGCAGGGCTGTTCCTAACTCTCTCAACACCTCAGGTGTCAGATTCCACCCCCATTGACACCCTCCCTTTCCCACCCTCTCTCTCTCTCTCTCTCTCTGGGACTCTCTGCTGGGCTGCATGCCATGCTATTCTCATCCCCCAGTCTTCCGATAGCTGCAGCAGCAGCAGAGGAAAAAGCCCCTTGTTTGCAGAGCCAGGTGGACCCCCGCTAAGGCCATCCGGAACGCTCTCTCTCCCTCTTATGAGATTAATACCCAGCTATTACCACAGGCTGTCTGTTACATACTTCAGTCTCAATGGCGGTTTAGAGGATCTGAGGGGTGTTTCTGTACGGCTTACTAAAGGCCATAGAGAGATCAGAAGCATAGAATGGAGAAAGTGGATGATATATAATAAAAAAAGAGTGTACAAAACAAAGAAAATAGTGAAAAATCAAATGTACACAATTTCCGTCCTAAACGTTCACCGTGTTCCAAATTTTTATGCAAGTAATATGTTTCTCAGATTTTCCTAAATGGTCAATGCAAATAAGACACAGTATAATTTCAATCATGTCCCGTTAAGTATACATCAAATTTTATTGAACAAACCTCGCTATGATAACAGTTTTCTTTTTATAATTTTTTTTTTTCAGCAGCAAAGAGATCCTTTTTCTTTCCCATATTGCTTGAAACCTGTGGTCTGCTTAATAATGAAAAAAAAAACTATTATCATTGGGAGGGTTGTTCAATAAAATTGGATTTATACTTAACGGGTCATGACTTGAAATTATACTAACTGTCATTTGTATTGACCATTTAGAAAAAAAAAATCTCTATTTTAGAGAAAAATATCAATATCAAATAATAATCTGAAACATGTCAAAAATGTGTTTTCTCCTTATGATTTTTTTTTACATTGTACATTTAATATGTAAGACTATATTAAATCTATACACATGCACAAGCCTTAAACAAACCAGAACATGTTTTATACTTTAGATTCTTCTAAGTATCACATGTATCTTTGAGGACAGATCTGAAGACTCTTGGTGAGATTTTAATCTCAGTGTCTTCATGAGGGAGAGTCACCTGGAATAGTTTTCTCAGCATCTTGAAGGAAGGAGTTTCTGGAGGTGCTGAACAATAGTTGCTGCTGCTATTTTTACAAATATATTTTCCACTCTTCCAATTGAAAGCAAATTTGCCACTTACTAAACATTACATTTAATCTTTTCACGGGTTGATGACATTATCTTAGATGTTGTAGCACCGTTAACATTAAAATGGTTCTAGGAGTTGGGTAATTACAGGTACTATAATTCTGAATAAATCAGAATTCTGTGAAATTATTTATTTGCATATATTTGTTCATTCATAAAATACAATTATTCATTTATCTATGTGTTTGTGATCTTCTCTAGCAGGTTTATGTGTTGGTAAAGTGAGCCTCGTGGTTTCAGTACAACAACTGGAACTAAGTACATTTTGATGAGTCTGTGTACATTTGTTTTTCCACCAAACTATTCTTTAAAGATGAAAGTGCTGTTGGCCCAGAGTGAGGGATTTAGTGTTTAGTAGTAACGATGAAAATAAAAGGGAAAAAATAATACGAGAAGGATCATTAGAGTCAGAGAAAGGAAAGAAGATGGAAGTGAATGTTAGTGAAATGGTTACGGTGCTGCATGAAACAAACGGCAGTGAGGCCGAAACAGGTCCAAAAAAGACCCTGCATTTCTTTGGGTGAGGAGTCGGTCTGAACGTCCATCACCGACCGAGGAAAAGAAACACAGAGTTTTCTTTAAAAACCTGTGACCCTGAACGGCTCATCAAAATGAAGCCCTTAAAGATACTTGGTGTGTGATGGACTAAGGTCAAAGGGGGCTGGGAGTGATATAGCCTGGAACTGAGTCACGGGATCAGTTACAGATCAGGATGCTCTCTCTCTCTCTCTCTTTCTTTCTCTCTGTAGTATACATACTGTAGACCTAGCCCCTGTTTGAAATATCATGTAGGAAGTGAATACGTTTTCAGCTGTGCCAAATAGTGGACAAAATGAGGAACAGGTGGCATTGGGATCAAATCCGAGGAGGATGGAAAGGCCCGGGGAGATGAACAGTAACTGCAGCACCATTTCATTTCATCCATAAAACACACTAAGTAAGAAGAGACAGGAGGGAGTGGAAAAGAGGAGCTGAGATTGAATAGGGGGTAAACAGATGAACATATGAGTACATTACACATGTGCAAAACAACATACCCATTGGTCCAAATCGACTGCCTAAGGTTGGCAGAGAAAAGGGACGAGGGGTCAGAAAAGAGACAAAAGGCAAAGTAGGTTAAGATTCACTAATGAATTCACTGGAATCTACCCAACACCACTTCACAAACACAGCAACACTGCTTTAAAATTTTAAAAATTTAAAAATTAAGTGCAATGCACAATAAACATCCCATACAGCAGCACACTCTGATTACTATTCACATTAAACAATATATAAACACACAAAACAAAAAAAGAGAAAAGATTAATCCAAACAGAAGCAGAATGGGACTCTACAGACCCATTAATGACTATTAGCATTATTCCCACTGTATTCCTCTATGTTTCCACATAAAACATCCAAATTCACCGTTTTCAATACACTCTTAAAAATAAAGCTTTTTAACAGTTTATAACAAAATTCTCTTCCTCTAAACATCTTACCCAAGCCTAACAGAACTAACACTGAAATATAGTGCTGGGCAGTATAATGGTTCATCTGGTAGAACAGCACCGCCAAAGAAGCAGATACGCTAGATCGCTAGCTAACATAAGCAATTTAGCATAACAAGCGAATACACTGGAGAAATGGTAGCTTGGTTCTGTCCTACTTGGAGACAAATGAGAACAGCACTTTATCTGAGGAGCTCCTGCTGCTGTTCCTCACTGCATGAGTGTGTTTATATGAGTAAAATAGAAAAACAACAGCAAACAGCATTTACTCATTTTCGAAAATCACACAATCGATCCACATCTCAGAAGAAAAGTTTCTCTCGTCCCCCAAACGAGCCCAAAATCAGTCCATTTATTCAGCACAAGTGATAAAACTCCTTAAAACTCTGGATATGAGGTGCAAATAAACTTCAAGAGCAGTAACTATAGCCTTGTTTAAATATATTAATAGTATATCTCAAAGGATTGTGGCTAAGTTTAATACTGTAATGCACCTAATGGCTTCAAGAATAACATATTGTGTCTTACTTTTTGTTTAGAGGGGGTATTTTACTTGAATAAATTGTTTAGTAGCATATAATAATAATGTAATAGGAACAGATTCTATATGACCTAACTATCATCCATCTGCTTACAAACATATCAGCCAGGGGACACAAGCAACAGTACTTGCAGGAGCAGCTCATAAATTTATCGATTTATCTATTGTTTGGTTGTCCAGGAGCAGTGCCTCATAACCCAGAAAAGTCTTTTTTTATCTTATCAATGACTTTTTTTAAAGACCCTCTGTTGCCCCAGTTTCTAAAATAAATACAAAGCATACAAACATTTAGGAAACTTTATTCTTAAGAGTGTGATTAATCTCGCATTGCCCATAACCAAGAATAATTTGCACTCTTATTGCTCGTATTACTGAAGATAAACTCCTCTACATGGAACCTCTCACCTCCACACGATTAAAAAACACTTTCACTCTCTCCACTTTCTCCTCATATTCACTTCATTTCACTTCATCCTTCACTCTGTTATTCCCTCTGTCTCTCCCCTCATCCTGCATCCAAGCTTGTTCTGGCTCTCACCTCACTCAGATCCACGGTGTTGGCCAGCATCTCCTGCAGAGCTCGCACCGAGAGCGACTGCTCCAGCACAAAGGCGCAGATCGCCAGGTCAGGGGGCACATTCTGGAGGGGGACAGCGACACAAGACACGTCAACACTTAACAAAACATCTCTTTTTAATCATCACAGCATCCTAATACAGGTGTGAGGATGAGTTAAAGGCAAGTCAGTCACATCAATCTGTTCATATCAGCAGTTCAACAGTCTCTGAATCTAGTGGGATATCCTGATGTTGGCCAGTGTTGTCTGTGTGGTGTGTTATTCTAGAAGTCTTGAGGTGTTTAGGTGAGGCACTGCCCACTGGGTGATAAGAAGAGTAGAGATAAAATTACAAGGTTACTTTCTCTACTTAGTGTTTTCTTTACTTAGCTTTATTTTTACTATTTTTATATTTTTACTATACCTTTTCTTATGTTTCTTTTTTATATATTGTTATTTACTAAAGCCGGTCTATAATTGGAGGATGTGCAATGTAAGAATTTCATTGTGCAGTGTAACTGCTTGTTTCTGCTGTGCATATGACAATTTAACTCATGAATCTTGAATCTTAATGCACTGGCTATTATAACAAGTTGTAAGTCTGTAAGGGTGTTTTCACACTTTTCTGTAATTGATCTAAAAGTCCAAACCATCTAGAAAAGTGTTTCATACTGCAGAAGAACCGGACCACAGTTCAGTAGATCCGGACCAAGAATACCTCTTTTGGTTGGACTAAACTCTGGTTCTTTGGTCTTTTTTTGAAGAGTTACAGTTTTTTTTAACTTAGGCGCTTCCCCCAGCTTCCCCATTAAAAGGGAAACATGGCAATACTCTTCCTCACTTCACACATGTAGACATCCTTACTAATGTCACTCAATGTGCTTTATAAAAACAGACGTTTATTGATTGTGCTCCTTATAAACTTGTGTGTTTTAAAATTCCAAAAATATTATTATTACTGTAAAAATCTTCTGTTTTTGTGAACACTGTTTTTGTATTTTGGCTGCATTTGTCTTTTAATTATCAATAATTGAACACAGGGAATCATTGTGCTGACAGTTTTGGATTTATTCCATTAATAACAATGTGTCACTACTGCTGCATTTATCTGTTCCTGTAATTATTTGTAATTTAAAATAATATATTGTGATAAATATTGCATCTTTTAGTATTGAGATACCATCTGATAAACTAATGAATCTCTCCTGGACGGAAATTACAACTACAGTCCTGTAGACCACAAACTTCTGAATAATATGTGTAGCTCCAGTAAGAGGAATATTAAGCTGATTGGAGATTGTTGCCTGTGTCTGTGATCCATATTCAGTGAGGTACATGCCATGATACCAAACAGCCTTTAAACTGAAGACACCTGTGATGCTAATTGGTAATTAGCAAGTTCAGTGTTCAATGTGTTTTCTTTTTTTGTTATGCTTTTTTTACATTGTAAATTTAATATTGATGGCATTCTGTAAACATAGTGTTAAACAAACCAGAATATGTTTTATTTTACTTTAGATTCTTCTAGTAGCACATTTACCTTTGAGGACAGATCTGCCCACTATTGCTATTTCTTAAAAGTTTTCATGTCTTTAATATTAATCTACAATATCGAAAATAAATGTAATAAACAAATAAAGAAAAACATTGAATGAGAAGGTGTGTCCAGACTTTTGACTGGTACTATAATTAGACTCATGTGCATGTGGATGTGATGCTGATGGATGGGAGTACCTGGGCATTGGAAGTGTTTTCAAGGAAGCACAATCGGTTCCCAAAGCCTTCACAGGACAGGCACAGTTTGATCTGCTCCTTCAGGATGGTCGCTGAACACTGAAGCACTATTATGTCATCCTGGAGGAGGAAGAGATGGAGAAAAAGAGAGATAAAAACACTGAGAGAAGAAGAAGAAAGGCTACAGGAAATGCTGATGACCCTCATGAAACTACGGGCCTCATAAATACCTACTCATTCTGACTCCTGTAACAATGCTGGACAGTAATAGACAGTGATTTGTGTTGCTCAAACAAGCACACACACACACACACACACACACACACACACACACGCCAGGCCGTCAGCGACAGGCAGTTCAGGGGCCGTCTGGGGTGTAAATACACTAATAAACACTCTTAGCTCCAACCCTCCACCTGACACAGTGCATTCTCAGCTGTTCCCCCGTCACTCATTATATAAGCACACCATATCCCCCATATCTCCAGCTCGCTCTTTCCACTTCACACACTCCTCCTCTTATCTTCATCTCCCCAGCTAACAGAGAACACTATAAGAACGTTTTACAACATTTAGAAAAGTTTCCAAGAAGTTTAGATTATAACGTTACAGAAATAATGTTCCTGGAATGTTCAGAAAACGTGTGACAAAAAATGGTTTGATTTACACTGTTTTTAGAACATTTCCCACTTAAGGTGAATACTAACATTATGAAATTATTAAAAGCAACATTACTAAAAAAAAATAATAATAAAAATAAAAAATGACGGACCCAAGTGACATTAACAGAATGTTAAAAACACTAAATTAATTCTAAGAACATCCAGAAAACTTCAAGATTAAGTGTTAAATTAAATAAAACTGTAACATTCAGAAAACATTCTGCTAACCAAATATTGTTAACTGGGTTTTTATTGCTTTTATTATTATTACTATTATTATTTTTATTATTATTGCTTAAAGTTTTTTTTAGTTAATTTATTTATTCATATTTTTTATTGTATTATGTAAACATTAGTTTTAGCTTAATTTGTACTGATTTTTGTCATATTAATCTTATCTTCTTTTGATCTTAATTTCTTATTTATTAAACCAAGTTTATTATATTAATTATTATTTATATTTTTATTCTAATTCTTTTTTTATTATATATTTTATTATTTTATTTACTGTTATTTTAAAATCATTAAATTTAGTTATTATTTTCTTTGTCATGTCAGTACCTGTTTATGTAAATGCTTGGCTACACTGAAAATGAGGGTTGCCCTCAATGTAATTCCGAGTCAAAATAAAGTTTGATTGATTGATTAATTAATACAAACTGTGTCTTTTGTAACTATCTTGATAGTTGTCGACAATATGGATCTAAAAAAATCCCGATATTTTAAAATTAATTTTACAAGTATACTACTTAAACACTACAGATAGAAACAGCTTTTATTTATTATAAATATAACAGTTTTATACATTTTTTACAGTTTGAAACCAAACAAAATCTATGAGCTCTTTTATATTTCATTGTAATGAATAAAATAACAATAGTATTGTTATTATTGTTATTGTGCAATATTGCACAATAAAAAAAATGAACAAAAATAAAGTAATGTCAGCACAAAAGTCTATCATAAAACTAAAGTGCAGCACATTTAGTACAAGTATGTAAACTGCAAACGTACAGTTAGACGTAAACACAAATAAAATAGATTGCTTTCTAAAATAAAACGATACAATAATATGGGTTTTTTTGGTCAGCTCAAAAACATGAGTGATATTATTGTGTATGTATAATAATATACTGTAGCACACCCTTACTGCCTGATTTTATTTACTCTCTGCATTTTTACCAAGTTCATTGTTTTTTATCTATCTCTCTTTCTCTCTCTCCACCACCCCCAGGTGTCACAGTGTGACGTATGGGATGTTTCAGTGCTCCTGTTGTGGGCGGTATGGTATGCTGAATTGCTGACCCCGAGTGATGGGTATAGATGACATAATTTACCCTGCTGTGACGCACGTGTTTGACTTCCCCCAAATTCAGATGGGTGAAGCCTGTCCGCTCTTCAGCTGCGTGTGCTGTTCCTTTAGAGTTAGCTCATCGTTTATCTTCTGCCAGCCCAAATCTGTCTCCATGAGCTATTCCGCAGCCCCTGCACACTGGAAATGGGACAGTGTGCCCTCTGTTCTTCCCTCATGCCTCACTCTCACACACCTCACCCTTCAAAACCAGGGAACTGTAAGGTCTAAACCTATAAGCAGATCTTATTGAAATCTTACTTACGGGCTTATTACCAATACTGCCTCCACAATTTACATCAGTCTAGTTCACTACTGAAGGCCTTTCAACACCTTAACTAAAATGTAGTATGCTGTAAAACATGCTGTATGCTGTATATTGTGGTAAATCATTATTATTATTACGAGGTAATGCCTAAGCTGTGCAGGTCCTGTGCTTATGTGAGAGCTACAATACCATCATATTGTAGGTATTAAACTATATAATTCAGTCCCTCCAGACTAACTTTTTTAACAAAATGTTAGGATGAACCCAAATTTTCGACTTGTATTATTATATTATATTAACTTGTAAATAATACAAAGTAACAAAGATCTTTATTTGAAACACAATTCTAGAAGAAAGGTAATATACGGCAAATGTGCTGGTGTTTTAATGATCTTAAATTTAAGCTTAAATCTCTCAAGATAAATGGAATAAAAAACAAAAGGTAAAAGTGCAAGTGTTTTAAGGGCTTCAAAACGAATATCTAATAGCTCAATATCTTATGGATTGTTCTCTCTTTCTCTCTCTCTCTCTCTACATTATATATGTAGAGAGAGAGAGAGAGAGAGAGAGAGAGAGAGAGAGAGAGAAAAAGAGAGCGAGAAAGTTTGATGCACCTTTATTCACCTAAATTACAAAATATATATTACAAATAAAAGTTACATGCCAGCGGTTACTTCAATATGTCTTTAAAAAAACTACACTCAAAGACATTTTTACATTAATAGTTAAAATGTGTTGCACTGCAATAATAATATATCTGCGCTGAATAAAACGCTTAACTTTAGATGCAATGTTTAAGAGAATTTAGATATTTGACCATATTTTGATCAAAAGCTTACTTAATAAAGTAAAAATAAAATAACATTGAATTTCTTTATTGTTCTTGGTTTATTATGACACGTAGCAGATAGTGAATTAGCTGCAGTGTCTAACCGCTAACCGGCGACGCTAACTGTGTTTCCTAGCTAAATTATCACAGTTTTTTAATAACAAGTTGATTTCTTAGTGCTGGTTAAAGTGGGTAGGATCTGTTGTTTGATATTTGATGTGAATTATGGCTATAATTTACTTGGGTTAGTTAACTTTTACTTATTACATTCACAATGCCGGATTGTAGCTGATGGCTCATTGCTAGCTAAGCTAACAGATTCCAGATTTTACTGAAGAGGGCTAATGGCTAACTAGCGATGCTAACTGTATTTCCAAACTAAATTAATCACTGTTTTTAACAGCAGATGGGTGTGTTTGTGCTGCTTAGTGTTTGTAGATCCTGTGGTTTTATGGGATATGTGAAAACAGCGAAAGCTGTTTTAATTATGTTAATAAACAGTACAACACGGAATAAGACTATTTTCTTTTAGGAAACTTTGACAGCGCTGCGTCTTCTCCGCAGTGAAGACGTGAATCACATATCTAACCAGCCTGTACTGATTTATGCCCCCAATAACCCTTTAATAGTCTTCAGTAGCCAGTCTTACCTGGCAGCCGTGTCCACTAAACTCCGTAGTTTCTAAACCTTCTGAGGTGATCAGCGCGCACACTGCAACATAATGCCTTTAATTTTATCTGAGCAGAGCTGCGGCTTCCTCAGCGCGTCCAGTATAAACCGATACGGAGTGGAGGAGCTGGAGTGTGAGCACGGAAACTGCAGTGTGGAGCTCAGGTTGGAAACAAAACTTCTGCATATCTATAACTATAGTCCTTTGCTGTTGTAAGCTTGTGAGCTAACCCAGCTCGGTGACTTATGCTGCTTCTGAGGTTACCTGCTGTTGTTAGCTTGTGAGCTTACTGTAGAGAGCGGTATTATCCGTTTTTTGTGGATACCCTTTATTTTCTTTTCACTGCGAGGCGCATTAGTCCGACAAATGAACTGCAGAAACAGTTCTCCAGACTGACTGAGTTGAATCTGTAGCCCGTGGCTGGGCTGTAGCTCTGTGAGTGGTGTAAAGACAGCAGGGCTTGTTCTGCTGCTGCAGCTCCGGCTAGTGGTTGGATGAGAAACTGCAGCTTCCTGTAAGCGAGCAGTTTCACCCACAGCAATCCACACACAGCTCTGATAAACTGCTTAACCCTAAACTCCTGAATCGGATCGGCTAAACCAAAGGAAAATCGATCAGCAGTGTATCGGTATCGGCCAATTGTCAGCCAAAATACAGTATCGGCGATCGGCCGATACCGATACACTGCCGATCGATACACACAGTATCACTAACCCAAGTATTGACCAGAAAAATATAGACTTACCCTGTGTTCAGAATGGTTCAGTCATTAATTCCTTCATTATTCACTATAAAGTGTTTAACGTTACTATATAGTGAACTGACTAGTAAACAACTAAACAACAAACTATATTTGTCTGTGTTGCTCTGAGGACGTCGGACACAACACCATCGCACTGCACATACACTGGAAATTCTAATGTTCAATGTATGTAACTACACTACATTTTATGCTGCTAGTTAGCAAGTTAGCTAACAATATATGTACAGGGAATAAAATGCACTGTTTCAAACAGCTGACAGATTGTAAAGCATTAGTGCACTATTTCTGTAATAGGGAGCGATTGTGAATGCAGCTTTAGTTAGCTAACGTCAGCTAACAGGCTATCCGCTAACAGCCTAACCACTAGCAAGCTATCAGCTAACAGCCTAACTAACTATCCATTGACAGGCTAATTGCTAATAGGCTAACCGCTAACTGTCTATCCTCCAACGCGCTATCCGCTAACAGCCTAACTATTAATAGGCTACCCATTAACAGCCTAACCGCTAAAAGGCTAACCAATATCAGGCTCTCCGGCTATCAGGCTAACTGCTAACAGGTAGTGCTGGGCGGTATGACCAAAAATGTATTACATTTAAGCTTTGATTTCTATTGGGTTTACCTCACAAAAATTACACAACATATGAAAGAATCAAAATTCATTAGCAAAAATAAAAAACAGCTGAAGAATGTAAACAAGAGACCTTTTAAAGAGATACACCCACAACTTTAACATTGTTTTCTTTACAAAACAAAATATTTTAAATACTTCACGCCATTACTGATATTACAGTATTAAAATCAGCCACAGTTCCCTTCTTTGTTCAGTTAACAAACAAATTCAGTATCCTTTAAGCTACAGTATTAATATGCTTAAACAGGGCTATAGTTATTGCTCACCTTGTATCATCAAGTTTTAGGGAGTTTTCTACTTACTGAATAAATGATTCTGTACTCAGGACAGTTTTTGGGCTTGTCTGTGGGATATAGTGCTGTTTTCAGTCAGGAAGGAGAGAGGGACGAGTGTTTAGGCTCCATAGAGCTGAACTACGTCAACTCCAATTTTTGTTATGCTAACTGGCTAGCGTTAGCTAGTGAGCTGTATCTGCTGCTTTAGCGGTGCTGTTCCACACAGCACTCTGCAGTGTCTCAAGCGGTATGTGAAAAATGCATACTGGTTCTAAATTTCCATACTGTATTCTGTAAGAACTGGTCAGGGGCGCAACTACATACTTTTTGGGGTGTATGCAAATGTAATATCTGCGCCCCTGCCTAACCACTAACAAGCTACCTGCTAACTGCTAACAGACTATCCGTTAACAGGCTATCCACTCTCAGCCAAACTGCGAACAGTCTCTCTGCTAAGAGTCTTTCGCTCGCAGACTAACTGCTAACAGGCTATTCGCTAACAAGCTATCTGCTAACAGCCTAACTTCTAACAGGCTATCTGCTAACAGCCAAACCGCTCTCAGCCTAACTGCCAACAGGCTATCCGCTTACAGCCTAACTGCTAACAGGCTATCCGCTAACAGCCTAACCGCTCTCAGCCTAACTGCCAACAGGCTATCCGCTAACTGCCTAACCGCTCTCAGCCTAACTGCCAACAGGCTATCCGCTTACAGCCTAACTCCTAACAGGCTATCCGCTAACAGCCTAACCGCTCTCAGCCTAACTGCCAACAGGCTATCCGCTAACTGCCTAACCGCTCTCAGCCTAACTGCCAACAGGCTATCCACTTACAGCCTAACTGTTAACAGGCTATCCGCTAACAGCCTAACTATTAACAGGCTATCTGCTAACAGCCTAACTGCTAACAGGCTATCCACTCTCAGCCTAACTGCTAACAGGCTATCCACTCTCAGCCTAACTGCTAACAGGCTATCTGCTAACAGCTGTATGGAAGGTTTAGCGTTTTCCTTTGAGCACCCCCATTCTGTGGCCATCACAAATTCTCATGTATGAATGAGTTATTTGGCATGTCAGCCACGCTGTCATATTTATAAAATACTGACCTGGTATGGAGATACAGTTAAAAATTTAATTTTTGAAAAAAATACGATCATAATTCTCTAGAATTCCAGCGGCCTAATGCGCTGCCACTATGAGCGGGAGGTCGCAGGTTTGAACCCCCGCTCATGCAGCTTTGCCATCAAGCTGCTGGTGCTTAGAGGGAGCAAAATTGGCTCTGCTCCCTCTGGGGTGGATAGATGGCGCTCTCTCCCCATCACACTTAAGGTGATGCTGGGCGGCACGAGGCATCTGTGAGTGGATGAATCAGAACCTAGCCACTCTGCTTTCCCCCGAGCGCGCTAGCTGCTCAGGCAATGATTCATCCGCAGCAGCTCGAAAAAAGGGGTGATTGACTTCACACGTGTCGGAGGCGTGTGCTCGTCCGCATCCTCCAAGGGTTACGGGCGTCACCGGTAATGGGGACGCACAAAGGGGTGGGACAATTGGATAATTGGGAGAAAAATGGGGAAAAAACAGAAATAAAATTATATATATATAAAATCGTTAGGGAAAGATTAAAAACAAATTTTAATGGTTCTTAATTTGACTATTTGTGGAAAATGCAAAGTGTAAACCATTGCTGAGCATTCTTTAAAGAGTAAAATGGTTATTAAAATCATATAGAAAAACAAGATTTAGAACTGACAGTGTACTCTTTAAAGACAGTACACTGTGTGACTAAATTAATTTTTAATATGTTAATTCTGCCTTGAAATGGAATATGAATGTATAATTCACAGGGTTACTAAAATGGATTCGGGGCTTTTTTCTTTTCTTTGTCTGTTATCTGGGATTAATTATGAAAAAAAAGAAAGCCAGAGAAGTAAGCACGTATCAATGCTAGGCTAAACCCCTAGTCTTCTGGCTAGTATGACCTCTTCACTCCAACATCTGCTGAAACAAACTAGATTACCTCACACAAACACTCACTACACATCAGAATGGGAACGCAACTTAGAGGACAGATTAAAAATATACTGTAAAATTTGGCAATAATTAGAAAAAAAACATTTTGTTTTAGTGCTAAAAATACTTGTATTAGGACATAAATTACCAATATTAAAAGTAAAGAGTGTTAAATTATTAATTATTTATTGCTGTTATTCTCCCTATTGTCCAGTGACGTTTTATTAGATTTTGGAACATTGCTGTGAAGATCTGATTGCATTCAGTGACAAAAGCATTAGTAAGATCTAAATGTTGGATGATGATCACCACCCCAACCCATCCCCAACTTCCCAAAGGCACTCATTCCAGCTCAGTGCTGGAACCTTTATACCCTTTATAGCATTAGGCATAGTTCCAACAGGTTCATGTGACCTGGAACAAATCCTAGAATATTCTGTATCTCTGGAATGCTTTGATTAGCTTTTCCCCCAATATCTTCTCTCCAATTTAGTCAATTCCAAATAGCCTACTAGCTAGTAGGGCTGCACAATATGTCGTTTAAGCATCTCCATTGTGATGTGTGAATGCCCAATAGTCACATTGCAGGACATGTGATGTCACTTAAGGCAGTTAAATCAAACATTTCATGTTGTTATGTTTTGATTCTTAACACAAGAAGTAGATACACAGCGCTGTCTCTGTGTCTGTGTGAGTGGCAGGCTGCAGCTGCCTGGTGTCACACTGCAATTTAGTGACGCACTAAAGAACTTTACTAGTCTCTCTATACTTCATTTTATTTGATTTGTAGAATGTTAAGTTAGAGTTCAACAAGGTACTACTGTTAGGTGTTGTGCTGAATTCTAGCTCTCTGTCAGAATCCAACTCCCCTTCACATACACAGCCAACCCCACCCCACCCCATTTCCCTACTGTTACAGTACATAAATGAATTCCCAGTCTAAGCGTTTGTGTTCACACTGCTGTGTATGAACACAGCACACCTGATACTTTGGTTCAGACCCCAAAATGAAATGTCAGAATGTCTGAATCAAACAATTATGATTGACCGGAGGACCTTCCTTTTCTTTTCAAGTGTCGGAAATAGGCTTTCATAATTTTGAGCTACTGAGTTAATTAGCAATCAGAGCTTACTGGAAATAACTTCACTAAATTCACATCTCCACTTGATCATTTTAATGGGAGCACTGTGATACTGTGCCACACATATAAAGATTTTAGCATCATAAAACAAAACAATTGATTTTTGGAACTACTGAAAAAGGAAAAAGTAAGCTACGTGTCAGTGCAGGTGAAGTAGTGAACAGAAACCCAGACTAGCTGCCTCAGGCTGCTTTATAAAGAAATATAAAGAGTGTGTGAGTGTGTGACCCTGGCCCTGATATGGAGAAGAAGCGGTGTTCTGAATTTCTAAAAGCAGCCGGCTGCTTCAGTGACTCACACTTCTCACTGGCCCGGGACGATCGAATGACAAGGCAGTCGTGCACATCAGACCGGCGGTGATGAAGAATGGCAAGTTCCTCTCTTGTTCTCAAAGCTTCTCCTATAGATTCTTTCCTGCACTGGACATTTGACCTCTGAGGGCTTCTGGCTCTTTCTGAGAACATCGGGAAGCTACTAAACTATCAGTGGAATGTCTGTCCTACATTTGTTGTGCTCAAGTGCACTTATCAACACTTCTGAAACTGCTGCTAACACACTGAGAAAAGAACGCAGTCACTGACAGTTCTGTTCTGTAACACAACAGAAATCCAAGGCCAAAGGCATAGGAGCGGGTTTGACATTGGGGGGACACCCACCCTATAGTGCTTGCAGGATTACAGTTTATCACAGAAAAAAAAATCTGTATTTTTGTTTATTATTAGTCAAATCCAACCAAAGGTGACTTTACAAACCAAACGTGTTACTTCTAGGCCTGTCACGATAAAAATTTTTTTGCAAACGACATGTTGCCCCAGAAAGTATTGCGATAAACGATATTGTTGGCATTTTAAGACTATTAAATTGCATATAATGATAACATAATATCATAACAAAGGAACTGCACCTTTTTTTAAAGATAATAAACTTTCCATTCCTGTTCGCGGATCTAATTTTGGAACCCGAAAAGTTCCCAGCTTGAACCAAAGTAGGTTATATATATATATATATATATATATATATATATATATATATATATATATATATATACATTGCGAAGGGTGGAGGCAGGGGAACTGTGGGTCTGTCCCATATCATAACGTGCAGCCCCGGTCGGTCCCAGCTGGCCCGCGTTGGACCAGCATAAAGACTTTGCCTCAGCCTTCATTTGAGAGATAGACTGATGGTGAGAGAAAGGCTGAGGCAACACAAACCTAACCCTGCGTTCACACTGGAACGCGACAAGTCGCTTGTGTCGCCCAGCGTTTGTCGCTTGTGTTTCTAACCCTGCGTTCACACTGGAAAGCTACAAAGCAACAGGCGACCATTCATTTCCTATGGCAGGGCGCGGTTTGTCGCCGCGACACGCGAGAGGCGACAAGCGACAAAGCGACAGAGCGATAAGCGACACGGAGATGAATTTTCCTCAAGCTCAACGCCCGGGTTTATCATGGTCCAGCCTCCGACAAGAAAAAAGGCACAAAAAAGGAAACGCTTGGCCACTTTATTCTACAGCTATAACTCCCAAACTTGCTGGACTCTTGGGCGTTTCTGTGATTTAACTGCGCTGGAAACACAGCCATTCCCACAGATTGATGTGGGTCCACCCCGTTCAACAGAATGAACCGGGAAAGAAACTAGAAATTCAGAGAGCAGGAGCTTGAGGATGTCGAACCGCCTTGTTTGTGATTGGTCCAAAGAAAAACTAGGAGCCAATCGGGTTAGAATGTCGCTTCACCGCATCATAATTCATTTGCATAAAGTTGAGGAAAATTCATCTCCGTGTCGCTTATCGCTCTGTTGCTTTGTCGCTTGTCGCCTCTCGTGTGTCGCGGCGACAAACCGCGCCCTGCCATAGGAAATGAATGGTCGCCTGTTGCTTTGTCGCTTACCAGTGTGAACGCAGGGTTAGAAACACTAAAGTTAAGTGACTAAAGCCGAACCGGTCCTATGTTCTTTAAGTTTGTTTTGTGTAGGCCTGTCACGATAACAAAATTTTCAGGACTATATATTATTGAAGAAATTATTGCGATGAATGATAATATTGTCATTTTAAAGCACCACAATAGAAAATGCTTTTTTCCTGCTTGTGGGCTCCCAAAGGAGCTTTAAGAAAATGAGCCACAGTAAAAATATACTAGCATAATAATACTAGTACACTATTTTACAGTTAAACTAACTTTTGATTATTCACACATAGTTTCTCTCCAAAGACTTCTATCCAGTGCAATATGCTCCCAGTTATCCAGTGGTGTGTGGAACTTTTTTAGGTTGGTATGTATATATGTATATGCTACAAAACACACATTAGCTCAAAAACACACGTGTCCATATGATCAAAGACACAGATGGCTCAGTCATAGCTCTTGCTACAAGGAACACCAACATGTGCCCTCTCTGGGGGAACAATATTCATATTCAATATTCAGCTCAGGTTAGTGGCTTGTGTTTCCACTGTTTCAAAATAAAGTCGACATACCGGCTCATTCATGTTGATGGGTTCTCCCCGCTCAAAATACTCCCACACCGGAACGGTGTTACTCGGCATTAAAACAGACTACTGGACTACTCTTAACCTACTAAACTCTCTCTAAAGCTGTTTAGTTTTGAAAAAAGTCATATAAGCCTTAAATACTTTTGCAAGCTGTGTGTAGAGACACCTTCACTGATGCAGCTCTGCGTGCACTACACTTATTTCCTTACCGATAGATGTCGCTGTCAGACAGATTCATTGAGAGCCGGTGAGAGAGCAGCACAGTGCTGAAACTCGCTGGGACTCGTTCTCATGACATCTCATTATAGATGTCAGCACAAATGATCGCGATTAAAAAAATGTATCGTACGATAAGTGTATAACGCTACAGGCCTAGTTTTGGGTGTTGATTTTTTCATTTTTCCTTATAAAGCAACGTTTTGAGTTTATTTACTCCCGTGTGTCTGTGTCCCTCTGTGCTTCTGCACTAGCGGGTCATGGCCACAGACACAGTATATATGCATTTTGTAAGTGCAAACTCAATTGACGATATCACGATTATTAAAGTGATTGAGGTCATGTCCATTTATTGAATTTATTGAATGAAGTCGATAATGTAATAATTGTGAAAGGCCTAAGTTACTCTACATTACATTTACTATTGTTAGAAAAAAATATGCGTGCAATGTTCGAATTGTATATAAATTATGACAAATACACATATGAGTTTTCACCTTATTTTTAAAATAATATAACGACAGATTTGGTTATTGGCCTGTGAATTCTTTTGTATACTCACATTTTCTCTACTCTTTTAAAAAAATACTCAGTAGCTTTGGGTACTTCTTCTGATGGTGTCCTTTAATTAAATGAATGTAACCTTATGTTTCATAAAGATTTTTTGCAGAATTTAATATAAACTTAAGATAACCCAAAACCTCCCAGTCTGTTAGCAGAAGAAGAAGTTACCCAAAAGTTGTTTTTATTGCAGTATTTTGTTATTGTTGTAATACATTTCTCTCATCACTGACCTTGCGTGTAAAGCCGCTGCTGTGCCGAATTCAGTACCCCCGCCAGAAAAAGCACCCCCTCTCTGGATCACGCACCCACATCTTCTTGGCTTTAACATTACTTAGAAAATGGAAATAGAGAGGGGTGCTTTTCCTGGCGCTGTGCTGAATTCGGCACCATAGTACTGCTTAAATCTGCACCCCCGCCATGAAAAGCACCACCTCTCGGCAGCACATATGCACCGTCTGCTTGATAAAAGCGATAGAGATTATCTTTAATTAGAAATGCGCCCTAGAGAGGTGGGGTGGGGGGCTGGGTGGCAAATTCACCTTTTTCTGCTATTCCTCCCCAGTTTCTACGTCAATGTCCCAGGCTATGACAAGTTATGCATATCTGTCTTGGTTTGATGGTGGAAAGTGAATGTGCTGAAAAACACACTATATGGATAAAAGTATCAGGACACATGTTTATTCACTGTCTCTAAATGCTGGGGGGTTATAACCCTTTTGTCGACACCTGACAATAGGAATAGTACCAGACAATAACATGTTACCAATAGCTGTGTGTGTGTGCATTTGCACATCTGTGTCAGAAATGAGTCCTTAAAGTAGCTGAAAGCATTTTTTAGAATGTGGGAATTCTGGGAATATTCCTGGAAATCCCAAATTCTCATTTACTCGATTGACGCATACATCTCACAATACACCACCTGTTCTGTCTGATCACACAGTGAACTACATCTATTTAAACCCTACCACTGCTTCTTCTGCAGTTCAGGCAAAATAATCTATACCCTTCTGAATTATTATTAAAAACCTCTTCATCAGCAAGCCCTGCTTCTCGCTGACCTAAACAGAGGACGGGTATATTCAGAGTATGTTGTGTCTGCACCGGGGTGTGAGAGCAGTTCCACTACAGCCATGTGCAAAGCTGTTGTCCCAAGCCCCCACATTCATGGGCTTAACTCGGGCCTGTATAAATAACCCCAGAGCTGCGGGGGGATTTGAAAGATCCATAATGCTTTAGGCTGCTCTCCTCACACAACCAGCGCTAATGTGACGCTGCAAGGCCTCATAGCCCACTCAGATTAAGGTGAACAAAAGAGAAATGAAAAAAAGGTGTTAACATTCATACACGCGGTAATGAGCCATTGAATTGAAAACGCGGGCTGAATGAAGATGGCCGACAGCTACTCTGTCGGTTAAAGCCGGTGTAAGATTACAGCTAAACCATATTTAGTACAGGACTCATGGTAAGACAAGTAAGCACACAAGACATAGGGAGGGGATGTACTAACTGAGACAAGAAGTTACGATAAACAAGTGCTGGAAATCTAGCTTTTCAAATTAAATTACACAAAATTGATCAGTGGTGTGATGATAAATGCTTCATGTTTAATTTTCTTATGTACATTTAATAAAGATATAAATACAAAAATATATACATTTAAAATGTGTTTAATTCATTTTCTTAAATGTATTTTGGAAATACTGATGCAAGAAAAAGAAAATACCCTTTGGAATTACCACAAATCCGACTAAACACTGTTAAACAAACCAGAATAAGTTTTATGTTTTAGATTCTTTAAAGTAGCATCTCTTGCGTAGGTGACAGATTTACACATCTCGGCTGGATTTTCTGAATGAGAACATGCGTTCAAACTTTTACTATTAAACTAGAACTATAAAAGTACTGTAAATATATAAATCTATAAAAATATATAAATGTATAAAAGCTTGGCTAAAGACTTCAGACACATTATAAATGAGGACACTGGCCGCTGGCTGAAATATAAATAGAAGTTTTTGTAACATTAAACATGACATTTATTTTTTTTACAGATATAAAGCCCTACTCTATACCCTATGCACCCTGCACTATGTGTCATCCCGTCAATAGATTATTTTCATGCCTTGTGCCCTCGCCGTTAAAACAGCATCGGAGTTTAGGAAAAAATCTACACTGAAGGGTGTGGGGGTCTGGAAGTAAGGTCTGATCAGGTAAATTTCTGGCGTGTTTCTGTCTTGGCAGAAAACACAGGTGCGCCACTGACTGATTTAAACCCTAATAACAGTCAATAGTCACCCTTCCATACATATCTTAGCTACGCAGCAGGCGCACCTACACCCCTGCTCCACACACACATATAGATGCTGCAGAGCGTAATCCAGCTTTTACCTCAACAATAAACAGAATAAAGAATAAAATAACATTACTGTTTCCTTAAATGACTTGCTTACACACTTTCACAGCATGAACGAGCCAGGTCAGTTTCTTCTGCTGAGAGATGCAAAAGCGTTGCGCTGTTAATGTACCAATTTATTTTTAATTATTTCCAAAACACACACCTGATTAATTTAGATAATTAATACAAATGTTTGCGTGTTTTGAGTCCCGTAACCTTAAATCCAGCTGCATGATGCGCGGATGACAACTTTCCTATAGATCGCTAAAATAGCAGCCAAAGTCCCATACTTTAACAAAAAGAGCCAATCAGCTCGCTGGTTATTTGACAAGCAAAGTACTTGTGGGGAAAGCCCTTCTCGATGTGGCAAACTGTGCAAACTTAGTCACCACAAAATCATAAAATAATGATCCATATGTATATTATTGAGTATCAAACACTACAAACTATTCATGAGGAATTGAGTAGAAAGGGTCATTTGATCTTCAGTTTCCAGTAT
Organism: Astyanax mexicanus; assembly: GCF_023375975.1. Lineage (NCBI taxonomy): Eukaryota > Metazoa > Chordata > Actinopteri > Characiformes > Acestrorhamphidae > Astyanax > Astyanax mexicanus. The sequence goes on along the minus strand of NC_064416.1, from coordinate 46,337,557 downwards.
TTTGGTCTCTTCTCTCCACATTCACAGAGACCAGAGCCTGGTCTTGTGTCACTGGAGATATCTGCCAAGATGGCCGCCAACTGAGCAGACAGCCTATAAAAACTTTGGTGAAGACCAGTCCACATTTATATAAACTCTTTAAATGGAGAAAAGGCAGGACTGTTGCTATTCAACACATGTTTACAACACAATGGGCAATCCTGAAAATCCTTTCTGTATGTATCTGCTGTGAAAATAACCATGAATAGACAAAAAAATTATATTTCACAGAAAATATGTTATTAATAAATTAGGGATGAACTTCATACACAACAATAGCAATCAGGCCTGAGGCAGTTCAGAGCTCCCTTAACCCTGCAGGCATTACATCTCCCCTTTTGTTAACATGTTGTCCAGCCACACAATAAAAATCTTAACAATTTAAGCAGCAAGTAAAGCAAAAGTGTAAATGCCTGTCTGAATTTATCATTCAAATTTGGTATCTCAGTGCAGGATAATAAAATTCTGACAAAAATATTAATTATTTCTCACAAGATATTTTCGGATCAAATATGAAGGTGAAAACTGTAAAAGATTACATCAACTGCTTTCTAATAATTATTTTACAAGGAATATCTTAAACAATGGACATCTCATTATTAAGGTGCTACAGGAATTTATGAGAATATCTTCTAAAATCATGGGGTTAAACTCTCTGAAACAACTTTCAGTTAAAAAGAAATGCCTAGTTCATGCCTGGAGTGTTTAGGGAAAATGTATTTTAAGTATCAAAAGCAAAAACATGATACAAAAGTTACCCATTTCAAATAATCACCCATCTAGAGATCAGCAGTTTTATTTAGAATAAAAACTGAAGATTTTTTCACTTTGTATTGCTATTTGTATTTTAGGGACACAATAGTACCGTATAAGGTTCACTTAAAATCCTTTAATTTTTTTTCAAAAATTGTCTCTGTGCCTTATAATCCGGTGCTCCTTATGTATGAGTTCAATCAGTCAGGTATTAAGTAGCAGTAAAGCCACTCTGCAGAAGTACAGAGTTATACAGGAGATTTAGTGAGGCTTCTCCAGCACAGCTCTTTCGCCCAGCATTACCAGAACACTCAGGGTTCCTCAGTGTAGCGCCGTTGGACAGCATTAGTAGAAATCTGGAAATCTAAACTTACTATAAATAAAGGAAAGAGCTTTTCGCATCCAAACAAACAGTTTTCAGTAGAGAAATCTGTGTAGATTAACATTAACATGTTTTAGGAATTTCATTTTTGTTTTCTTAACTTAGCTTAGCTTTATAGGTCTCCCCACCCAGCGGTCAGAGCTGCTGAATTAGACAGAAAACATGGTCACACCATTGTTCCTTACTAGTGTTACATAATCCAGCCTTGCATAAGCCCTGTGTATGAAAGAAATAGACCAGAAAATAGACGCTTATTGATAATGTGTCTTATAATCCAGTGCACTTTATAGTTCGAAAAATACAATAACCACAGTCTTTTGGACTTGTCTACAGTCTCCCATATAAAGAATGTTCTGATCCCGGGAAGAACCGGCCTCCAGCCCACAAGTACTCATGTGAAGAGCCTAATCTGCTGAGTGTGACTCAGTGTGAATCAGTGAAGGTGCTGGGCTTCATGTGGGTGTTGAACAGGTGAGAAGAGCACAAACGTGTTTACCATTTCCCTGCTTTAAGAGCCCTCAGCAGATGCTGAGTGACATCAGAGGACCTGAACAAAAGGCCAACGACACTCAGCTACCCAGAGAGAGGTGAGAGAGAAGTGTGGACCTACAGAAACATTTACTGTGCTTTCTCATTTTATTTTTTCATCACTTAGCTCTTAGACTCGCAGTCCTAAACTAGTCAGATCACTGATCTTTTTGATGATGTTCATTGTTACTTTTATTTTTACTCGTTATTACTTTAATGGTCATGTGTGAGTGAGAAAATACATTAAACAAATGTTCTTCAATCCTGGCCATCTTGTCCCTGTGCCCAGCACAGTATAAAGGATTGATTGCCTGCTTTAACCAACCCACTGTAATTCTGACAGGGCTTGCTAATGAGCTGATTAGTTGAATCAGGTGTGTTGGGAGGACGGAAGGCTGTACATTTTCAGTGCAGAGGAGCATCAGGACAAGGACTGAAGAGCTACAGCCTAAAAGCTACTTCACAATTACAGACCATTACTGCATGATACAATATAATTGAAAACTTATTTTATTTCAGTACTTTAGTTCAAAATGATAATGGCTTACAGCTAGAACAATCGGTACTTTTGGCAGTGTGGGCGGTGTGCCAAGTCCTGCTGGAAAATGAAATGTCTGCAGAGGGAAGCATGAAGCTCTGTAAGATTTTCCAGGAAAACAAAACTGCACTGACTTCAGACTTGATAATAAAACACAGTGGATCAACACCAGCAGATGACATGTCTCTCCAAACCATCACTGATCATCAGTAAATTTTACATTTCATTAGTAAATGAAGGGAGCAGAGTCTGGAGGAAGAGTGGAGAGACACACAGTCCAAACTGCTCGAGGTCTAGTGTGAAGTTTCCACCAATCAGTGATGGTTTGGAGAGACATGTCATCTGCTGGTGTTGATCCACTGTGTTTTATTATCAAGTCTAAAGTCAGTGCAGTTTTGTTTTCCCACAAAATCTTACAGCACTTCATGCTTCCCTCTGCTACTGACAACTTTTATGGAGATGTGGATTTCATTTTCCAGCAGGACTTGGCACACTGCCCACACTGCCAAAAGACAATTGCTCTTATGTAATATTCTGATTTTTGAGTTTTCATTGGCTGTAAGCTATAATCATTAACAATATACATTATCTATATACTATATGAGTTTCTAATTTTTAAATGAATTACTGAAATAACTTTTCAGTTCTTCAGCCAAAATGACTACAGATACAATGTACTTGATGTAATACAAATTAAAATTGGGCATTTAACCCAAAGAACACTCCAACAGATGTTAAATATGGTGGTGGTAGCATCATGGTCAGGGAGACTACCTCAACCTATCCTGACCCTACCCCTTTGGAAAATTTGTGGGATGTAATTAATGCATCGTGGCCAATATTGACAAATGTATCATCGTGGATATTGAGTAAACATGGTGCTGAGTAAAGCCAGGGTAGCTGTGCCTCACTTCTAACAAGCCTGTAATCAGTGAAACTAGCTTTTGTTCTGAGTAAAATTTCGGATGTTTGAAGATATTTTAATCTGAAAATATCCACAATCAGTAAAGCCAGCACACATATTTGTGAAGATACGGCTGTTATATAATAAAACTTCAAAAGAAACACAAAGAATAAAGGGATTACTGAAAAGTAGCTCACTTTATATTATACTCAATTATATATATATATATATATATATATATATATATATATATATATATATATATATATGTATATATATTTTGCATTATTGGGCTTTAATATATGTTTGTGACTCGCTGTACTATTTAGAGTATATATAATATAAAACGCTAAAGCTTTAAATTAAGGTTTTGATTACAATTGGGTTTACTTTGGCCCACAAAATCACACAATATATTAAGAAATATGAAGAAATCAGACTTCATTATCAAAAAAACAGCTGAAGAATGTAAACAATAGACCTTAAAAAGAGATACGCCCACAACTTTAACATAACTTCCTTTAAAAAACAATATGAATGGACCTGAATGAAAATTCTCCATATTTATTTAAGTATTCAAAAGAGATATTTCTTAAAAACTCTATTGCTTATATAAGTTATAAAAAAGTGTAATATCAATTTACAATATGTTATTCTTAAAACCATTACAGAGGCATTACAGTACTAAAATCAGCCACAATTCCCTTCTTTCTCCAGTTAACAAATACATTTAATTCAGTGTGCATTAAAATTCTCTTGTTAGCTACAGTATAAATATATTTAAAAAGGGCTATAATTACTCTTGCTCTTGATTTTTTTTTGCACCTCTTATCCAGTGTTTTATGGAGTTTTAACTCCACATATCGCCCAGCACTAAATACACTGCTTTGGAATACATTTAAATTAAATGTATTTATGTTTATTTTTGCTGTCCTAGACATGACCCAACTCCCAACACAGACAACAATAGCTAAACCATAAAAAAAACAAAAGCATATTGGACCATTACTAGAAAGCTGTGTGTTGTAACTCAGCTGAACATCTGCAACACCTTAGCAGCTCACTGATTCACACACTCAGTGCACAGTGCTGCAGACGTCACTGCGCACGAGGACCAGGAGCTTTCGATGCAGGAAATTCTTCAGTCCATCCTGAGAGTCAGTCGAGGGATTCCCGCTGATTCCCAGGCTGCTGACACAGGTCTCCTCACGCCAAGCCTCAGCCTCGCATCTCCTCCATCAGCTACAGCCTCGCTCAGACAGAGAGAGATGGATGAGGTGGGAGGAGGAGGGCAGGGCATGGAGGAAGAGAGAAATAGAGAGATGGACAGTCGATACAGGAAGGCGGGGGAGGAGGCTTGGGGAGTCCTGTGGAAGGGTTGCCCTTTTAAAATGCTTTTGTCTGTCTGGATTAATCCAAGCTGAAAAAGCGTGCGGCACTCCACACGCTCGACTCCCAGCCACCCTGCCCCTGAATAAAATGTCACTTCCTCTATGGGTGGGTGGCCTCCAGGTCCAGCATGGTATTTATGGAGGCAGCAAGGTTCATTTCCCTGTTGGCACAACAAAGCTACAAATGACATACTTCAGCCGTAAATCTCCCACAGGCCGAGACACTAATGAGAAATTAGGAGAAAGTGACTACATTTCCCAAAAAGTCCCAAAAACTGTTTCAATCTTTTCCCTAGAAGTCGCTGTTCTTTGCTAAAAATAATAATTCACAATTATCACAATAATTTCTCTTTTTTTTTCCAATCAAAATTTAGTTTTCAGAATTCTAAAGTTTACAGCAGTTGTTTCTCAACCGGCTGGATACCCAAAATGCTAAAAATGAATAAATAATAATAAAAAAAAAAGTTACAGAAAATGGGACCCCAAACAACCACGCAATACCTGAATAACAGCCATTCAATTAGTGCTGTAAAAAATGTGGAAATGATCAAGCCGCTCTAACTAAGAAAAGCAAACACACAAATCAAACAAACTGCAGCTCCTGTTCTCAATAAACAATACAATTATCTGGGTTGGGTTTATTGGGTTAGAAGTGTCTACTCATCCTGCGTCATTTTCGTTCACTGAACGCTAAATAAATAATGTAAAAAAAGTGTAGTCTATGACTTTTTGCCCAGTCTCTGACCCCACTAGCACATGTTTCCAACACATACAAATAAACAGCCTCAGAGCATGATGCTACCACCACCATGCTTAGCAGCTGTTAGAGTGTTCTTAGTGTTGAGGGCCTCTAGACAATGTGAACAAAGAACTCTATGTTTTTCCTTTCCTCCGATTTTTGCCTTACAAAGCCCTGTGTATACCACTTTGAAAATATATTTAAGATTAAGTTCTAATTTAAGATCTCATTAAGTCTTGATAAACAATATTTTACACAACAAATGTGCAATGTATATTTGCAAACTGTCCAACTCTTAAACTCTTAAAACTTAATGAATATGAACTTGCATCTTTATTGTTATTTTAGCCATTTCTCATTTTCTACAAATAAATGCTCTAAATGAGAATATTTTTCATTTGAATTTGGGAGAAATGTTGTCTGTAGTTTATAGAATAAAACAACAATGTTCATTTTACTTAAACATAAACCTATAAATAGCAAAATCAGAGAAACTGATTCAGAAACTGAAGTGCTCTCTTTATTTTATTAAAAGCTGTATATATATATTATTTTTTTTTATTCTGTTTTATTCTTTTATTTTGTTAAAAGTAAGTTACGTAGTGTAATGGTGTGATTCAGTAAATGTATTATTTTGTGCCAAGATAACAATTGAGCACATAACTGAGTAACACTAATATAAAGTGTGTGTGTGTGCATGGGTAATATCTAGCTGAGTGTGTGTGTGTGTGTGTGTGTGTATGTGTGTGTGTGTGCTGAGCAAAGAGAAACTGAGAAAATAGACTCTGCTGTTATAGATGGAACTCTCAATCCCCGACTGACAGCGGAGCAGCTGTAGAGCTCCTTAATTGCTCCACTTCTTCTACTTATTCACCCCAAAACACTCCAACACTGGCTTTATACACATCTCAATCACACCCAGAACACACCACAACCATCACCAGCAGCAGCATATTAGATAATTACTCAGTTTTAACCCATTTCTTCACACTAACCCCCCCCCCCCCGTCCTCCCCTCCTCTCTCTTTCCCTCTCCCCCCAACTCCTCTTCTATTTTGGGTGGCTGCACCTGTCACTCTCGCATTCCCCTGCACTGCTGACTGGCAGATAGTTTGGAGGCTCACACACACACACACACCAGAGGAAAGCGGTGGCTCCGTCAGGATCCCTCAAACTCACGCTCAGCTCCAGCAGCAACAACAACACTCAGCGTGACCTGCTGACTAAAACACTGCACACAGACCTGGCCCACGCAAACGCTTTTTACTAATTTCTCACTCACGCTCAGTAAAAACACACCGCAATACTCTACATAATCTCAGTAATGTGTGATGAGCTCATTCATCTATTTCACAGCACAACTGCTCATAGGGATGGGCAATACAGCTCTAAAATAATATCACAATACTGCAGGCTATTCGTGTGATAACAATATTCTTGACAATATTGATTTAAATGAATTTAAATGAATTTAAAATGATTAAAGTACATACTTCTGCAACAAAAGTAATATTAAAGTAGTATTATACCACATCTAGTTCTGACCCTGCAATGTGATTGGCTGAGAGACGTTTATGAGTGACATTATCAGCAGGTAATGCACTGTAACCAAAGCTCTCCATGTATTACTCCGCTCTCCATGTATATAGGTACCCTAGCAACGATACAGCGCTTACAAACCAAATACAAACCAAATGCGATATTATTAAACACCACTGGGAGCCCCTGGATCCCATAAACACAGTGCAGAAACGCCATGTCTCCAATAGGCGGCGCAGGCAAAGACGTGGTTCCACAAATAAATAAATATATAAGCCCAGCGATTCAAAAGTACGCATTATTACACACATTATCAGCCACCAATATCAGGTTAAGAGTGGTTATTATTAAAATAAAAGCTTAAGTTTATATATTTTCCAGTTAATATATGGTATTTTAAGCTGAATGTAAAATAGGGGACCCTAATTCCGCAGGTCTTGCCGCTGGCAGGCGCCGAAGTAAACATAACTTTAATTCTTAAAAAAAAAATTATTTCACAGTCAAACAGGCGCCCGACTTTAATCTACAAAGATTTCTCTCCTGAAATCCTGTATTAGGATGCAAAAACACAAGCTAACCTCCCCTGAATAATAAATTCTAATGTGAGTTAAAAAGGAAGGTTTTAAATGTTAAACTAGTTGATTTAACTCTAAACAGTGTGGTGTTACAGTATAGAGACCCTGGTAAAGAGTTGAAATCAACGCTGTGGGAGTTAATTCAACAGCTGACTTTTTGCTGTGTAGTGGGGTGTTACATACTCTGTGCTCAGAAGATCAATAATTGTGCTCAGTGGGTGGGATTTACATCCTGATTGGTTTATCCACGTGCTCAACAGACCTATCAGTGTTCTCTATAGGCAGGATTTACACTCTACAGTGTTCAGTTTAGTTCTAAACGCAGGGTACATATAAAATGTTGCATATGCAAATGCATGTACATATATTAGCTGTTAGCTCTGCTGCTCTATCATGCCAAAACTCCCTGTGCATTTGCTTAAAATTAGAACATTTTTTTTTTCTGATTTTATTATTAATAAGTAAAATGAACATTGTTGTTTTATTCTATAAACTACGGACAATATTTCTCCTTACTTACAAATAAAAGTATTGTCATTTAGAGCATTTATTTGCAGGAAATGAGAAATTACTGATTTACCGGAAAAGATGCAGAGCTTTCAGAACTTAAATAATGCAAAGAAAACAAGTTCATATTCATAAAGTTTTAAGAGTTCAGAAACCAATATTTGGTGGAATAACCCTGTTTTCAATTTCAGTTTTTATGCATCTTGGCATCTTGTTCTCCTCCACCAGTCTTACACACTGCTTTTGGATAACTTTATGCTGCTTTACTCCTGGTGCAAAAATTCAAGCAGTTCAGTTTGGTGGTTTGATGGCTTGTGATCATCCATCTTCCTCTTGATTATATTCCAGAGGTTTTTAATTTGGTAAAATCAAAGAAACTCATTTTTATTTTTAAGCAGTCTCTTTTTTTTCAGAGCTGTATAAATACATATGGGATTGTGTGCTGTTTCCTGCAGAGTGGGGTGTCTGCAGAAAAGGTTTAAATAAGGCTACAAGGAATAAAGATAAGGATAAATTCTTCATTTATCTTCATTCAATAAAAAAATAACCAAAAATAACCAAATGTGGTTTGTGGAATGAGCTGATTTCAAACCTCCAAACTTGTTGTATAATTATACAATATAATGATAATACCTATGCAACCGCAATTCACGTAAAAACAGCCTAATACTAAAATCAGCCACTTCAGGAGAATATAAAAGCAAGGATAGCAAAAGAATAAAAGCTAATTATAACCAATTAAAAAAGGAAGAGGGAAGAGCAGAGAAAGCTCTGTTGCTCAGGAATGGGGGGAACCTGCAGAATGGCTAAAAGTTTATAATAGTTCAAACCAAACAGGAAGAAGAGCTGAGCAGAGGAACATCTGCCACCGATTTCTACATGAAGAAAGCTGCAAAGGGGCTAAAAACACAACAAGGTGTAAAGCAAATACAATAGACCAAACAACACGAATACGGGCCAACAAGAGGAAGTCTGTAAAGCAAACAGGTGCTAAACTCGACCAGTTACAATCTCTTCAGCTGCTTCAGTAACCACACACTGCGCTGAGAAAACAGCAAGACTCTGTCTTTATTTACATACAAAATATAAGCCTTAAGTCTCAGAATCAGATTTCAAAATCAGAAAAAGACAAAGTGATTATGTGCGTTCACTGTGTTTCATACACACTCTGTACAGCATGTGAGGAACCACTTCAGAACGGCTAAAAGCCTGAAAGAGTCTGGAGAGCTTTACTCAGAGGACACTGTGATTCTGTCTTCTGTAATTAAATAGTCTTTCTTCTGTCAACTGTACAACAGTTAAATCTCACAATCTCACAGATCCCAGAATGCTATTCATATCCATTGTTTCTCTGAAATATGCAAATATACACAGTGGCGTAAAAAAGTATTTGCCCACCTACATATTTTTTTGTCTTTTATTTTTTGTCATTCTAAAATATTTCAGATTATTAAATGAAATGTAATATGTGTGGTCTGCTGGAATTTAGACTGATAGATGATCAATGACTTTGTTTTCCCATCTGTTTTTGAATTCCTTCAGATCAGGGCATAATGTGCTGCTTTTTGGGATCTTTTATCTGCTTCATGTTGTCAAACAGATCTATTTAAGTGATTTCTGGATTAGTAGTGAAACTGAACTTTCCAAAAAGTGTGATTAAACATAGTTACTTTTTGGGAAGGCAAAAACTATTTTACAAAGGGCTAGATTTGTGTGGGTAGTTGTTTTTTCTCAATAAATGAAATTATATTTAAAAAGTCTTAGTATTTCCTTTTTTACGTAATATTTGTCTGATATTAAAGTCAGTTTGATAAGGAGCAAATACTTTTCAACTGTGTTTATATATATATATAATTTTGTTAAATATAAATATACTTAAAAATGAACTTCTTTGATTTTACCAAATAAAAACCTCTGGTATATAAGAGGAAGATGGATGATCACAAGCTGATCATCAAACCAAACTGAACTGCTTGAATTTTTGCATCAGGAGCAAAGCAGCATAAAGTTATCCAAAAGCAGTGTGTAAGACTGGTGGAGGAGAACATGTATATATACGATGCTGTATAACATTGTAGTTCAGATTTATAATAATTTTACTACCAATAAGGATTCTACCCTTTACAGAACAGCCACTTCAAACCCAGAGCTATATAATTACTGAGTCCGAAAAAATGCACAGGTGTAGAAAAAAATAGTTTTTTCTTCTTTTTTACTTCAGTGTAATTTTGTTGTTGTGTATCCCTCTGATACACAACAGAGGGAGATAATAAAATCCACACATATACCTATACTTTGACACAGAATACACACTTTCCTTAAGTTCAGTTTCTCTGTACTTTTTTCAGCTGTGTATGTACAGGAGGAAATGTTGAGATTTTATTTTTTGACTAGAATTTAACAGATTTCTTTTACTAAACTGTGAAGGAATCCTGGATTCAGGTAATCAGCTGTGACATGTGAACAATTTGCATTAGTGGGGTACCTAGACTCACGAGCCAGGATTACAGCTTAACTTAGACACAGACAGGGGCCAACTGGCAGCCACACAAACCATTCAACCACAGACTGTTACTGTAGTGTTTACGGCCAGGTAATACAGTACAGTGTTATAATCAGCATCCGGCAGGAAATGATGCTTCACTAATGCCTAGTAAAATACTTAAAGTAGTAGAAGCTTGCTTCTAGCTTGTGGTCATGCCATGTAATAGTTAAGAATTTAAGAGATCACTTTTTGAACATAAGCAAATATATTTTGTCCTGTTGGACTGATAGAGACATATAATGCATATAGCTACAGTATAATTTAAGTATTTGCCTTTTTTAGTGTGTAATATACTGTACAGACATGTAGTACTATAGGGATTTTTGGCCAATGCTAATATATCTCCACATAAGCATTCTTCCCACATATATTTTTGGTTATATATGTATTTTTTCTCCACTAAATAAGCATACACTTTTAAATATAAATGTTCTTTAAAATCAAACCAAAAGTGTTTGTTCTATAGTACTATTAAAGTGTGTTTTAAGCTTCCCGGAACTCCTGGTCACAAACGGCTGTGGAGACCCGGGATCAATCTCACTCATTGAACTGTTATTTGGTAAGGAGTATGTAACAAAACATGCAATAATACACTATAATAGTATTGTTCCAATTTTAAAGAACTGAGATTATGTGAGCTATTTTCTTCTGGATGCCCCATCCAGCATATGTAGGTGTTCAAATCATATATGATATGATAATAACTATAGATAATACCAAACTCACAGGAGAAGCGATTCGTAAATATTTTAACAAGAACAGTGATGTAAAACCACAACTTTTTGTATGACATCTAATATTAGTGATTTACAAAGTAACTAAATCAGTGCTGCTCAGATAAGGAACCTTTTTATTCAAAACATTTTTCACATTGTTAATCAGTGTATATCACATATACAGGTCTGGAAAAAATATAAGACCACTTAAAAGTGATGAGTTTCTTTGATTTTACCAAATTGAAAACCTCTGGAATATAATCAAGAGGAAGATGGATGATCACAAACCATCAAACCACCAAACTGAACTGCTTGAATTTTTGCACCAGGAGTAAAGCAGCATAAAGTTATCCAAAAGCAGTGTGTAAGACTGGTGGAGGAGAACATGATGCCAAGATGCATGAACTGTGCTTGCAACTGTGATTAAAAACGAGGGAGATTCCACCAAATATTGATTTCTGAACTCTTAAAACTTTATGAATATGAACTTGTTTTCTTTGCATTATTTGATGGCTGAAAGCTCTGCATCTTTTTTTTTTATTTCAGCCATTTCTCATTTTCTGTAAATAAATGCTCTAAATGACAATATTTTTATTTGGAATTTGGGAGAAATGTTGTCTGTAGTTTATAGAATAAAACAACAATGTTCATTTTACTCAAACGTATACCTATAAATAGCAAAATCAGAGAAACTGATTCAGAAACTGAAGTGGCCTCTCATTTGTTTTTCAGAGCTGTATATATGCCAGTATCAGGGAATACTGGTAGGCTATAGACAATCTGACTGAGCCTAGTTTGCCCCCGGCTTCCACAACATACATATTTCCACAACAAAGCTGTGCGTCATGATGAAGTAGAAGAAAAAAACACAGGGGACTGTTTCCATCACTAAAGTGACATCAGCAAGTTAAAGACAGCTGACAAACACCTGTTTATTGTGTACAATGTGGTCATGACAGACTGCATGACCTCCCCTGAAACAGGTGCTCTGTTTCCTGTGTTTAACTCTCTCTCTCTCTCTCTCTCTCTCTCTCTGTCTGTCTGTGCGTTCTCTCACCTCTTGTGTAGATGTCATGTGGCCATGCATAGACTCAGCAAAAATAAAGCATGCAGCTTTTTTATTTTGCTTAGCAAAAATCTTATTTTTATCGTTTCTGTTGAATGAATTTTTACAATAAACATATAGAAAGAGCTGCAATAACATTGTGCTAAGTCAAGTCCAAAAAATACTTCAAGAGTTAAATTAAATTAAAAAATTATTTATTGTGTTTCACATCGATATGTCTGTATAATAGGGCTGTACGATATTTACATTTTTTTACAATGCAAATGTTCTTTTTCCAACTATATATATTGCGATATTAAACAATGCAGGGCTCATGACATCATCATCAAACCCGAGGAAAACAGAAAAACAACAGTAATCGGCCCTTTAATTAGGCATTTAAATGGATTTTTAAAAGGTAAATACGAGAGTTTTTCTGGGATTAAAAGTTTGAATTCAGCTGTAACTGGAAATATCTGCACTGTAAAACTGTGCTGGACTGAAGTGCATAGCTTTCCACACGTGCTCACGTTTACGAGCATGTGCCCAACCATGTGGATTATGGAGGCCATGCGGTTACCGCGTGTTTACTCCTGCTCCCCTCCCCCCTTGCGCTCCCCCTCCCCCTCACACTTCTCAGGCAGCAGCAGCCTGTCACTCACACAGACACAGAGACAGCGCTGTGTATCTACTTCTTGTGTCAAAAATCAAAACATTGCCACATGAAGTGTTTGATTTAATTGTCTTAACTGACATCACACGTCCTGCGATGTGACTATTGCACATGCGCACATAACGATGACGATGATTAAACGATATATCGTGCAGCCCTCCCGTATAATACTGTGTTTGATATGTTCTATGTAATCTATGTAATCTACGACTAGTGGAAAATAGTCCTACAAACACACATCTCAGTGGGTTTTTTCACAGGCATGTTTTGCCAGGTTCTCTCACCACATAATTGAGCAACATAAATGTTCAGTTCAGAGGTGTTTCTATTTTTAAGTTAATTAAATGTATCCTCTTTCTCCACAGGGAGAATCTGGACACATACCACCCTATTCTTGGCTCAGAGGTAGGTGTGTGTATATATATGTGTGTGTGTGTGTGTGTGTGTGGGGGGGTGTGGGGAACAATGAGAAAAGAAAGTACTGAATGATAAATGGCCTCTGTTTTTGGTAAAACTGTGACTATACACAATTTATTTTAGTTTAGATCACACTTCACTGCACAACAGGTGGGATTGCCAGTAGTAGCTTGGGAAATGTACACACTGGAAACACTGGAAGGACAGTGTAGAGGAGAAAAATCTGGAAAATGTGCTGTTTTGTCAATAAAACACACAGGGATAGGTGGAGCTACACATGATACTGCAACCAGCCAGCGGAGGCGCTAGACCTGTGGTTGCTTTTCTTTTGCGAGATGTAGCTCTGCCCACGTTGTATACAGTCATTGGTGGAGGAAAACAGATCATATTCGATTATTATTATACCTTTTCTTTCAATACACTCAGACTGATACAGGTACTGAGTATCAGATCGCCACACCCCCCAGTTAATATCAGTCATAATTCAAATGCTCAAATACTCATAATCTCAGAAAGAGGACTTTTATATGGCATGTGCCACACACTCTCACACCTCCCCACGGATTCAAGCTAAGGAGAAGTAGGACACAGGCTCTCTTGCTCTGCCTCCTGAGTGTCAGGCGCTTATAGTGGCAAAACTATAAAAAGAAAGCGCTGTTATAGCCTGGAACCCGAATACCCCCTCGAACGCTCTGTCCAACACTAAGACTGCTCCCTTAGCCTTTCTCTCAATATCTCTACCTCTTTCTCTCTCTCTCTCTGCCACCTCACTGTCTTCAAAACTCTCTCTATCAGCGCTCAGATCCCTGGGGCTCCCCGGAAGGAATCACCTCACGCTTGAAAGGAGTATCTATCATGTCCTGGCTGTTTATTGTGTTGTATTTAGAGTTTGCCTCTCAGTCTGGTTAAGTGTGATTGTGTAGTGTACTGTACTGTAATACTGTAATGCCTAAACCCTAAAACACCACGCCAAGCACACAGCTGCTTTGCTTTGCACTGAACAACAAACCAAATCACAACTGTTCAGAAGGCTCGTACAATTAATCCAACAAGACTGACGAAATTAAACAAAGCTGGTTGTCTACTATTACCAATTTATTCAAGCTTCCCAACTTTTAGAACTTACTTGTACTTGGCTAAAGGTTTCTTTGCATTGATGAAAAAATGTTTTGTAGATACTTCCATACAGCATAGAATTCCCCTATCACTACAAGTTGATGGATAACCTTTTTCCAGTACAATATAAACAACTTTTTGCTTAGAGAGTATCACTAATAGGATACAACAAAGATTTATTCAGTGTTAACACAGACGGCCCACTTTCAAAAAACATTTTAAAACAGTTTAGAATGAAATTAGCGTGAAGTGATACCCTCAAGTGAAAACTACTATTTCTAGTGGTTCCCAAATTGTCTAAACCAGAAATTGGATATAGGCGACCCGTGAGGCAGAGGTGGCCCACAAGCATGAAACATTTGGCCCGTGAGGTTGTTTAAACTATAATGATAATGATATAATGATAATGAGAAAAAAAAGCTTCTCTGGCGAGCTTTTATTTACACGCCTCCCCTGTCTCTCTCTCTGTTGTGCTCGGCGTGACTTTAGTTTCTGCTCGTTCTTGTTTTTCCGCTTGTTTTTGGGCTCCCTATCTCCTTATAAGGTCATTTTTTCACAGCCATGTCTCAGTTTTTCCTAGCCGGGTCAGTGGAAGTGTATTTGATCACGATTTTTCCTTTCTTCTTGGGTTTACCTGCTTTGAAATCAACTGTTCTGCTATTGGGTTCAACAATCCTCTGGGCTGGATAGCTACTAGTCTTTAGCACTACATCCCATTACCCTTCATTGTCCAAAACCTTCACATTAATGGCTTGGAAAATATCTGGCCCGAGGCCAAAATTAATTGCCGACTCCTGGTCAAATGCATACCAGCATAGCATATCCAATTCAACCAGGCTGGTCGACCACTTTAATCAGTTTATTCAAGTTTCTCAACCAGTTTAACTCACTTACTTAAACTGGATGTGATAAGCCACATGTTTTTATTTCACTATACAAACAAAAAGACATACTGCTCAGCCATTAACTTCTAGACCCACTGCCAAATGTGTATAAAATAAAGGACAGAGCCAAGCAACCTGTCTTTACAAACATTAGTGAAAATATAGGGAAATATAAGGGTTCTTCATGTGATTTAGATCTATTTCAACTCAAAATACAATTGCATGCTGAAATGGTTCTGTACCTTACTAAAGGTTTCTTTACATTGGTAGAAAATATTCTTTTTAGTGTATCACTACAAGTATCTTTAAAAAATGGTGCGACAAAAATTCTTTGAGTGGTATAATAGACTAACTACTTTAAAAAATCCTAACTGTTCCAAAAAACTGTAGACTATTTCTAGTGGTCCATCCATCACGAAATGGTGAAAGTGTAAAAGTCAGCAGGCATCCTGCATTAGTGGAAAGAAAATAGAGGTTTTGAAATGAAAGTGACGGTATGCTTGAGAAATATAGTCAATAGAAAGTGTACATTATTCAACTTTCCATAAATCAGCAATGAAGAGCTGATATTATTTAAACAGAGTGTCAGAAAGTCACACAGCAGTGAAATGCAACTGTTAAAGTTCAGCTAAAATGTGGTGGAGACACTCCAAGCATGTAAATTTCATTTCTCTCTGTACACTTGCTCTAACTGAATTTACGTCATTGCGCCTAAAGGTTTTACTTCAAAACACCGGCACATGATAAATTACACAGCCAGAATGTATTACGCGTATCACATCTCAGCTCTGTCTGCTGTCTATAAACTCATATAGCTCTCCTGCACAGACGTGGAGAATAAGAAAAGGCAGTTTGATGAATCTGAGATGGAGAGAGAGAGAAAGAGAGAGAGAGAGAGAGAGAGAAAGTAGCTCTCGTCCAGCGTAGTGTATGTTTTTGTATTAAATTTGATGGTTTAGCTCTGGTGAAATACATGGTCAACTGGTCTAAGCTAAACCACCAGTTGAAGCAAGCTTGACCATTTTAGTTAACCAGCAATATCAAAACAACCAACATCATCAGCATCCCCAAAGTATTTCGACCAGCAAGACCAAGCTGGATAACTAGCATGACAAGCATAAGCAGTGTAACCAAGAACCACCAAAATCCAATGTGATATACACTATTGGTGTGACAATTTATCGTTATCATGATATATCAAATAGTTTAGAATGTACCAAATAGTTTCAAAAGTAAGGCGTGGTGAACAATATTGGTTCTGAAATTCTGTGAAACTGACCGGAACACAGATGCTGTTAAATATCATAGAGAATTATCTTGCAATATCTTGAAAGAGTATCACAAAATCACAGTATCATTGTTATAGTAGGCAAAGTTTTACGATAATATTTTATTATACCACAGTTACAGTAGTTCCGACTGTGCAATGTGATTGGCTGAGAGGCTTTCTATGAGTACAGGTACAGGTACTATAGGTAAACTAGCAACGATGCAGCGCTTACAAGCCAAACAGTGCAGCTACAAACAGAGCAGCAATGGAACTATTTTAACTTGCTGAGTTTTTATAACCAAACAGGTTGTAGTTTCTCCTCCTCTTCTTTCAATAAACAGCAATCATACACTCAAGGTTTGTGCTATAATGAGTCCTAGCCTGCGGCCTCATGCCTATGACCGCAGCACAGCAGTGCCAATATTAAAGGTTATAGATAGATAGATAGATAAATAGATACTTTATTGATCCCGAAGGAAATTTAGCAGCCAGTAGCAATTACACAACACAGTAGAAACAAAAACAATACACAGTAGAAACAAACAATAAGTGTAGTACAATACACTTATTGAGGGATAAAATTCTAAATTGAGACTAAAAAAATATATACATAAATATATAAATACAAAAAAACTATAGAAAGTGTGGAAGTAAACAGTCGTAGATATGAGGTAGTGCAGTAAAAGAATAACCTAAGTATAGGAGGTATTAGTAGACTAATGTTTAGTAAGACATATGTTTATGTTTAATATGACTATTAAACATAAACATAAACATGTGCAAGTATTATATTTAAGTTAGGTGCGTAGTGTAGTGTCCAGGGGTGCAAAAGTACAGGATGTACAGTAAAGTGTCCCGGAGTGCAAATGTACAGGATGTACAGTAAAGTGTCCAGGAGTGCAAGTGTACAGGATGTACAGTAGAGTGTCCAGGAGTGCAAGTGTACAGGATGTACAGTAAAGTGACAAGTGTCCAGGAGTGCAAATAAACAGTATATACAGTAAAGAGGCAAAAGAGTCTCAGGGTGTAGATGTGTATGGTGTTTTTCCAGTACAGATAAAAAAAAAAAGGCTGTGATTAAGAAAGCACATGTGAGCCTTGTTTCTCATCTGTCTTCTCTCTTCCGGCTCCACTGGGAGGAGTTGAAGAGTCTGATGGCTCTCTGGACGAACGATCTTCTCAGTCTGTCCGTAGAGCAGCTCTGTGACAAGAACCTGCCACTGAAACTGCTCCTATGATCCATGATGATGGAATGTAATGGGTGACCATCATCATCCATGATGGAGAGTAGTTTGTGCAGTGTCCTCCTCTCTGCCACCGTTACCACAGAGTCCAGCTCCACGCCAACCACGGACCCCGCACGCCTGACCAACTTGTTCAGACGCATCTCGTCCCTCTTCTTCATGCTTCCTCCCCAGCACACCACAGCATAGAAAAGACAGCTGGACACCACATGATAAAACATCAGCAGGAGCTTCTGACAGATGTTAAAAGACCCCAGCCTCCTCAGGAAGTAGAGCCGGCTCTGTCCCTTCCTGTACAGGATGTCTGTGTTGGCTGACCAGTCCAGCCTATCATCCAGATGCAGTCCGAGATACCTGAAGGTCTTCACCATCTCCACATCAACTCCCACAATAGATACTGGCTGTGTGGGTGGCCTGGCTCTGCGGAAGTCCACCACCATCTCCTTGGTCTTGGAGGTGTTCAACAGCAGGTTGTTCCTATTGCACCACGCCACAAAGTCTTCCACAAGGTGTCTGTACTCCTCCTCCTTTCCTCCCCGTATACATGCCACAATGGCAGTGTCGTCCGAAAACTTCTGCATGTGGCATGTCTCAGAGTTGTACTGGAAGTCTGAGGTGTAGAGTGTAAAAAGGAACGGGGAGAGCACAGTCCCCTGTGGTGCTCCTGTGCTGCAGACCACAGTCTCTGATGTGCAGTCCTTCAACCTGACATACTGAGGTCTGTCAGTGAGGTAGTCTGTGATCCAGGAGACCAAATATGGATCCACCTGCATCCCCACCAGCTTGTCTTTCAGTAGGAGAGGCTGAATGGTGTTGAAAGCACTGGAAAAATCAAAGAACATGACTCTCACAGTGCTGCCTCCTCTGTCCAGATGAGAGTGGGTCAGGTGGAGAAAGTACAGTATGGCATCATCCACTCCCACTTTCTCTCTGTAGGCGAATTGCAAGGGGTCCATTGCATGTTGAACCTGGGGTCTGAGGTGGTGTAGAAGCAGACGTTCCAGGGTCTTCATGATATGTGATGTAAGAGCGACCGGCCTGAAGTCATTGAGCTCACTGGGATGCGTCTTTTTGGGTACTGGAACCAGGCATGTTGTCTTCCACAGTGTGGGGACCCTCCCCAAATGCAGACTCAGGTTGAAGATGTGCTGCAGGGGAGCCCCCAGCTCAGCTGCACAGGACTTAAGTAGTCTGGGACACACTTTGTCTGGGCCAGCTGCCTTTCTTGGGTGGAGTCTCCTAAGTTCACCTCTAACCTGGTCAGCAGTGAAGGTGTGCAGAGGGGGAGGAGGAGGGGGGGGGCTACAGTGGTGCTGGTGGTCAGGACAGCTGAGTGTGGGGAGTAGGGGGGAGCGGGGGCTGAGTTGCTTGATGAGATGAGGGGGGGTGTGGGGTGTGGTGTAGCACAAACCTCGAGTGTATTATTGCTTCATTGCGAGATATCCTGTGATTCCCACTTCTGATATAAACTGCATACACCTATACATGCTGGGTAAGGGATGCTTAGTCAGCTGCATAGTGTATGTTCTTCCTGGATGGTCAGCTTTTCAACTACTAGACAAGTTTAAAAAATCAGCAACCATTTAAAATCACCTATCAGCAACTACAGGAGTTGAAATTTAGATTTGTACCTTTTAATACTTAAAACTGACCATGACTTTGTTACTATGCAAAATAGCTCCCAAATTCCCTATCAAATCAGCAAAGACACAATCAATGGATAAGTCACTGTGAGTAAAATTCATAATCAAATTACAATATATTTCCACACATTCCTCACGAAAGCAGCTTTACTTCCCGCCCGCAGAGTAAAAATATCAGTTAGTATAGGTCAGAGAATAATGGCAGCTGGGAGGCTTTGTTTTGGTGTCTCGTGATGAGTATAAAAAGGTGACCTTTGGTTATAGTCTTAGGAAGAATCCGTTGCAGCATTGTCATTCAGACCGTGCCAAAATTGCCACACCTAAAACTGGCCCTTGGGCCTATTATTATTGCCATTACACAGACAGCGTTTTTTTTTCCAAAGGCTAAAAGGATTGACAACTTTCCAGACAGCCATCTCCAGAGACAGTGAGACACGGCTGTTGTTAAACAATTACCCTCATTCCCCTTCATGTGTCCTTTAGATAAAGAACCGCTTAATTTGAAGTGATGAATATAAGCCTGTATTTTTCTTTATTTCACTAAACAACTATACCCTCCTGCTACCCAAACAAGTTAACCACACAAAGCACAACTGTCAATAAAACTGATTGTTAGGTTTACTCTTAACGATAATGAAATCACACCAGTATCAAAAGATCATTGCATATTAACCCTGTACATTTTAGCACTTTAGCTATTTATAGGTTTATGTTTGAGTAAAATGAACATTGTTGTTTTATTCTATAAACTACAGACAACATTTCTCCCAAATTCCAAATAAAAATATTGTAATTTAGAGCATTTATTTGCAGAAAATAAGAAATGGCTGAAATAAAAAAAAGACGTAGAGCTTTCAGACCTCAAATACTGCAAAGAAAACAAGTTCATATTCATAAAGATTTGAGAGTTCAGAAATCAATATTTGGTGGAATAACCCTGTTTTTAATCACAGTTTTTGGCACAATTGTGGCATGTTCTCCTCCACCAGTCTTACACACTGCTTTTGGATAACTTTATGCCACTCCTGATGCAAAAACTTTCAATTTGGTAAAATCAAGGAAAAACATCATTAAGTGGTCTCTTATTTTTGCCAGAGCTGTATGTTTAGATAAAACACAGAGTGAAAAGAGCCCTGTGACTTTGGCTTTTCCTATACCAGTATCTAAATAAGTGTAACTCACACTTGGCAAATTAAGAAGCTAAATATATAGGGAAGCTATGAGGTGTTTGTGCTAGGCTACATGCTGACCTATAGCTACAATATCTTCAGCTTGCCAACAGGACACCCGCAACAGAAAACACAAAGAGGAATAAAACACATCTAGTAGTTCATGAATGAAAAAAGCATTACAATGTTTTTGTAACAAAGCTATGCCATGCTATGCTATGCTATACTATGATACACTGCTACTATTACAAAGCCACACGCCACAATTACAAAGTTAATCAGCAAATAAAAGGGTACAGAGAAAGTCTTTAGTTCTGAGGCAAAATAACAGCAGTTTCAAAACACTAGTCACACACTATTTATACAATAAAGAACAACCTAAAATAACCAGGGCTGGCTATGCTGCTAACCAGGGCTGGCTATGCTGCTAACCGAGAGTGGCCATGCTGCTAACCGGGGCTGGCTAGCGCTGCTAACCAGGGCTGAGTAGTGCTGCTAAACGGGGCTGAGTAGTGCTTCTAACTGGGGTTGAGTAGCGCTGCTAACCAGGGCTGGCTATGCTGCTAACCAGGGCTGGCTAGCACTGCTAACCGGGGCTGGCTAGCACTGCTAACCCGGGCAGGCTAGCACTGCTAACCGGGGCTGGCTAGCTCTGCTAACTGAGAGTGACCATGCTGCTAACTGCAGTTGGCTAGCACTGCTAACCAGGGCTGAGTAGTGCTGCTAACCAGGGCTGGCTAAGCTGCTAACTGCAGTTGGCTAGCACTGCTAACCAGGGCTGGCTAGCACTGCTAAGCGGGGCTGGCTAGTGCTGCTAACTGGGGCTGGCTAGCACTGCTAACCAGGGCTGAGTAGTGCTGCTTACCTGGGCTGGCTAGTATGAAAATAGACCAGAAAATAAATTGATAGTGCGCCTTATAATCTGGTACACCGTATAGTCCGAAAAATATGGTATATATTACATAGTATGTATACAAGGATCAATGTACTTGTAGTAGACTTGTAAGTGTACTATTTCAATACTTCTTGGGACAAAATTGGCCCAATTTTAGTATATAAAAGTATAAAAAGTATAAAAGTACTCTAGCATCTTGACAGAATATTATCAGTAAAATCTGCTAAATGTTTATATCTGTTCTGTGTTGGTTAATGACACTTGATCAGGTTTAGAGCCACTCATATACTATTTACACTAAGGTATTCCAACGAAAAACTACAAGCCAAGCATACTTTACATATAAGACAAGAATACTTAATTGTACTTTTCTTAAGCATATTTTGATAAAAAGATTAAGTACATGAAGTAAATGCCAAGTATACTTAGACTTTTCTGATCTATCAGTATAAGCTAAGTCTGCTATAACTATGTTTAGTATGTCACTGATAAGTACAAAAAAACAAACTGAAAGCATACTTGCTTATTTTTTGTTTAAAATAAGTATACTAATAGTTGAATAACTTGAATAAACCTCTTTTTTTGTAAGGGAATGGACAATTTATGCATCCATATGTCCACCATATAAGAAAAATAACAGTTATGATAACAGTTACCTATAGTATGCTATGGTATGCTATGGCTACAGAGATGATGAAGTAAATGAGAAAATAAAAGTTTTCATACATGAATAACTGGCTTTTTTTTTTAGCATATTTCAATTTAAATTGTTGAGTAATATCAAATTGTATTTCAATCAAATTGATAAGGTATGATGCTTATAATGCTTAAAAAATGTTTTTGCCACTTATTAATATTTTAGTGTAACATTCAGGTATGGCATGGTCAAGTCAATTAGAGATAAATTACTAAATTTACGAAATTATTTGGAATTTGGTGGAAAATGATGTAGGAATAAACATATCTGATATACTGACATATCCACTTTCTAATCTGATAACATGTCTAATTCAATCTATAGTATTGTTCTATAATGTCACAGCCCTTTCTCCTGCTGTATGTTATCATCTCCTGCGGTATGTTTCAGTTTGGTCTGGGGCAGAATGTCCTTTTTTGTCTTAGTCCCACTTCTTTATGATCTTTCTGCCCTCCCTTGTGCACTGGCCTCAGTCTCAGGCTGAGAGAAGAGGTGTGGGGGGGCAGTGGCCAGCTGTCCTCACTCAGACTGAACTGCCTGCTGCATCTTCCACCCTCACACCAAAAGTCTCTCCTTTCCTCTCTGAGGGTAAAAATAGATAATGATGCTAACAGATGCAGCCGCCGCTGTCTATCTACACTTAACTACTCAAAGGAAGGAATATTCTGGAACAAAGGTGCGAAGGTGCCACAGGGCGGCTTCACTAAATGAGGTTTCTGGCCAGCTGCAGTCCACTAAAGTGATGCCTGCTGTGAAGTGGGACAACAGGAACACGTTTCCTCGCTGATAAAACCACTTTTTCTATTTTTTTTAAATGGAGAACAGCTTTTTAATTAGAGTCAAGCCTGAAACAGTCAAAGTTTCACTAAAATCTGCACCAAAAACAGCAGAAAAGGTTTCTAAACCAACAGGCATGGGTTCCTCTCTTAACTAGGACATTGTAGACGGGGAATTCAGCTTTATAAATAACATCTAGTGGAGGGACACAGTGTCAAATCCCATATGAGCTCAAGGAACATCTACATGTAATATGTTCTACCTTCTTAAAACACAGCAAGTAGTGCACAGCTCTACATACATCTTCATACATCTCCAACAATTCCACTACAATACAGGCCTCCTGATACCAGTAATAATGCAGATCCTATTATAGCCGGTATCACCATCTGCTGGTGCACGTGCACATTCACACTCACACATATATATATATACATATATACACACACACACACACACACACATAGACACATATACAGGCACACACTTTCTCCCACATCCAGTGTAAAAGCAGATGTATGTATGTGCAGGTCAGGATGTCAGGTAGTAGTAAAGTGGCGGCACTCACCGTTCGCAGGAACTGGATCTCCTCATCTCCTCCTTCTCCATCAGCCATCCTGCTCCCAGCTTCACCAGCAGCTCCTCAGGAGAGACCACAAAACCCTTCCGTTTCTCTCCCTCTCTCTCTCTTATTCTTTCCTTCTCTCTCTCTCTCTCTCTGTCTGTCTCTCCACTCTCTCACACACACGCTCTTACTCTCTCTTCTCTCAGTGTCTGTGTGTGGGTGTGTTGGAGGACAGCATGTGTCCTGTGGCTCTCACGGTGGTGTGAGAGGGAGTGACAGACAAAATCAGTTCTCCTCCAGTCTCTCTCTCTCTCTCCCTCTCTCTCTCTCTTTCTCAGTCTGTCCATATTTGCAAAACTGAGCCACCCCCCTTCCCTAAGCCTGGTACTCCCTCAGGTCTGTGCGGCCTATAAAAGGCAAGTGAATGTGTGTGTATCTGTGTGTGTGTGTAAGTGTGGGTCTGTAAGTGTGTGTGAAATTGCTGGAGGCCTTTCAATATGACAATAATACAATATTTCAGTCACAATATAATTCTCCTGCAGTTTTTTAAAGATTTCACATATTGCAATATACTGTGATTTATTACTGTGGCTGGGGTGTAACAGTGGAGAGAACAGAGTGGATCAAGTCACTGCCCTGTACATTCCCACTGATGTGGGGTTCGACTGCCAACCTGGAAGAGCACTAAAATATATCAAATATATTTTAAGATAAGAATAAGAATAGATAAGATAAGACAAGATAAGAATATTTATGCTATATTCACTATGCCTCCCTCCTTAACATGGTTAAAGCAGCAATAAGTAATAGTTTAGATTATGTTTTGATCCTGGAACCCCCCTACTGTTGTGGAGTGTGATTCACCTTTACACCACTGTCAGTAATGCAATAAATGTGAAAGAAGCATGTGGACTGAGGCGGTACAGTAATATTACAGGGTTTTCGTGTAATAAAGTGTTATACAGTTCTGGTGAGAGGCTACATAAAGCAGTAGCAGTATTATTATGTTATTATTATTATTATGTTGTAAAGTTGCTAAATAAAAAAGTATACCCCTTGAACTTTGTTTCACATTTTGTCACCTTAACCAACTTTTACTGAGACCAACTTTCCCAACTTTTTCTGAGATTTTTAATAAGTGATCGACCAACACAAAATAACACATACTTGTAAAGTGGAACGAAAATTATACATAGATTTAAAAAAATTATCAAATAAAAATTTGAAAAGTGTAACGTGCAAAAGTATTCAGCCAATAACTAATACTTTGTAGAGCCACCTTTCAATGCAATTACAGCTGCAAGTCTTTTGTGCCATATCTCTACCTGCTTGGCGCATCTAGAGACTGAGATTTTTGCTCATTCTTCTTTATAAAACAGCTCAAGCTCAACCAGGTTGGATGGAGAGCGTCTGTGAACAGCAGTTTTCATGTCTTGCCACAGAAGCTCAGTGTGATTTAGGTCAGGACATTGACTGGGCCATTCTAACAAATGAAAATCTTTTAATCTAAATTACTCCACTCTATATCTGGCTGTATGTTTAGAGTCATCGTCTTTCTGGAAGGTGAATTTTCTTCCCAGTCTCAAGTCTTTTGCAGTGTCCAACAGGTTTTCTTACAGGATTTCCCTGTATTTAATTCATCCATTTTCCCATCAACTCTGACCAACTTCTCTGTCCCTGCTGAAGAAAAGCATCCCCACAGCATGATGCTGCCACCACCATGTTTCACAGTGGGGACGGTGTGTTCAGGGTGATGAGCAGTGTTACTTTTCTGCCACACAAAGTGCTTTGTATTTAGGCCAGAAAGTTCAACTTTGGTCTCATCTGACCACAGAACCTTCTCCCACATGTTTGCTATACAAACAGCACTTCCTATGACTTTCTTTAACAGTGGCTTTCTTCTTGCCACTTTTCTATAAAGGACAGATATGTTGAGTGCATGACTTATAGTTTTATACATTTAAGTGTGTGGTTGTAAAGTGACAAAATGTAAAAAAGTTCAAGTCAAGGAGGATACATGCTTGCAAAAGCATGTATCCTCCTTGACTTGAACTTTTTTACATTTTGTGTAGCAGTTAAAGGATATATATTGTCATATTGTCCAGCACTATTTTTGATCAAAAGGAAAATCAACAGAACTAATAGAACATTTACTTTGCAATGGGCAGAAAAACAGCACTCTCCACTGTGGGAGGTAATGCCTTCTATGACATATTCCTCCAATGCACAGGACACAGAAACAGAAAGCCCCATCTATTTAAAACTCGCTATCAGACCTTACTCCAACCCCAATACTTACTTTAGCCTGCCTTGCACTAAGCACTCTGGCAGGGTTTACCATTACTCACAAGATAAAACCTCCCAAGTTATACAGAAATACACTTCCCAGGCCGCCCTCTAAGGTAACACTGCATAATCAATTTACATATTAATACATTTATACTAGTGCATCTAAAAAAATTGAATATCGTTGAAAAGCTACTTTATTTCAGTATTTTACTTCAAAATGTAAAACTTATTATATAGATGTATTACACACAGAGTGATCTATTTTAAGTGTTTATTTATTTTATTGTTGATGATTTAAAAAAAAATCTAAGAAAATTTGAATATTATATTAGACCAATTGTAACTCTGGAATTGTGGGCAGTGTGCCAAGTCCTGCTGAAAAATGAAATCCTCATCTCCACAAAAGTTGTCAGTAGCAGAGGGAAGCATGAAGTGCTGTAAGATTTTGTGGGAAAACAAAACTGCACTGACTTTAGACTTGATAATAAAACCCAGTGGATCAACACCAGCAGATGACATGTCTCTCCAAACCATCACTGATTGGTGGAAACTTCACACTAGACCTCGAGCAGTTTGGACTGTGTGTCTCTCCACTCTTCCTCCAGACTCTGCTCCCTTCATTTACTAATGAAATGTAAAATTTACTGATGATCAGTGATGGTTTGGAGAGACATGTCATCTGCTGGTGTTGATCCACTGTGTTTTATTATCAAGCCTAAAGTTCTCTCTGCTGACAACTTTTATGGAGATAAGCATTTAATTTTCCAGCAGAACTTGGCACAATGCCCACCCTGCTAAAAGTACCGATTGGTCTTATGTAAAAAAAATTTTTTGGGGGGGTTTATATTGGCTGTAACCCTTAATAATCAACAATAAAAGAAATAAGCGATTATAACAGACCACTCTGTGTGTAATACATCTACAGTGGTGTATAAAAGTGTTTTCCCTCTTCCAGATTTTTTGCATGTTTGTCACAATTAAATGTTTCGGAACATCAAACCAATTTAAATATTAGTCAAATACAACACAGGTAAACGCAAAATGCTATTTTTAAACTAGAAAAGTGCATTTCCTGAAGGAAACGCAGGATGGTTGCGCAGCTAAAATGGCTCCCACCGTTCGCTATGGTCGTTGCTATGATGTTGCTAGGTGCTTTCCATGGTGCCTATGGTGTTGCTAGGTGGTTGCTAAGGTGTTGCTAAGCAGTTGCTAGGTGGTTGCTAAGGTGTTGCTAGGTGGTTGCTAAGGCATTGCTATGGTATCCGTGGTGGTTGCTAAGGTGTTGCTAAGCAGTTGCTAAGGTGTTGCTAGGTGGTTGCTATGGTGTTGCTAAGCAGTTCTAGGTGGTTGCTAAGGCGTTGGTATGGTATCCGTGGTGGTTGCTAAGGTGTTGCTAAGCAGTTGCTAGGTGGTTGCTAAGGTGTTGCTAGGTTGTTTCTAAGGTGTTGCTATGATGTCTGTGGTGGTTGCTATGATGTTGCTCAGCAGTTGCTATTGTGGTTGCTATGGTGTTGCTCTGATGTTAAGTGATTGCTAGGTGGTTCCTAAATTATATATTTGCATAAATCAGACTGCGCAACGTGCAAACACATGGCGTTGCTATGGACGCTAGCTTGCTCTGGCCGTGCGGGGTGTCCAAACTTTTGACCGACTGCTGCTTTATCCAATAGCTCCTCCATACACTCACAGTACTGGAGTGCTGGCTGGGTCGCCGGGGTGTCCAAACTTTTGATCAGTATCTGCTCCATACAGCAGCTCCTCCATACACTCAGAGTACTGGAGGAGCAGGGGAGAGAAGGGGTTCCGTGCGCAGAGCTGCTGGTCCCATACCTGTCAAGTCTCCCGTTTTGGCTGGGAAACTACCGTATTTTACCCCTCTTTCCCACCGTCCTCCCGTATTAGTACTTTCCCGTAAATGTCCCGTATTATATTGAAATTTAAAAAACTTTATTATTAAGGATACGGGGCACTGACCGCGGTGTGCCTCTAAACCAAACGTGGTGCCGGTTCAAGGAGAAAGTCCCGCCTTTCAGAAGAAACAGCCAATCAGCGGAGCGCAGAGGAGGGTCAGTGTGGGAAAGACCCAAACTGAACTGATCAGGGGTGGAGTGATCAAAAAAAAGAAGTATCAATTTAAGATTAGTAATTGTGTAGGCCCCTTAGGACTAATTTTTGCTGTCCTTTTAGTAAAACCTCATAATACTATTTTTAGGTCACCAACAGTCATTTTGCAGAATTTGTGCACCCTTTGTTCAATTTCAAGGGTTTTTAATTTGGCTGTATTAAAAGAATGACATATGTAGGAATGTCCACAACATTTCGGTGTCAACAGAGGTAGACCTATCAGATTCTGATAATCTAATTGTAGTCTGTAAGTGGTTCACAGGTGGTTATTTTAGATTTTTTGTAAACCTGTCTTAAAATGTAAGGTATACTGAACCTCGGTTGGGCTGGTGGGATGGCTTTAAGCGGACAGAGGAAAATATCCCTTATTTTTAAATCCAAAACTTGACAGGTATGGCTGGTGTGCGAGTTGGAACTCTGGGCCCCCCATTCATTTCTATGAGGAAAATTCGTACGACAATTGTACGAAAACCGTACGTCATATCTTTTCGTTCAGCATATTTTCGGAAATAACTCAATAAGTTCTATAGGCTGTCCGATTTTTGTCTACATATCTCAAAAAAAATTTTACGAAGTTTTTACGAAAAACTGTATGTCCGATCAAAAACCTGTATACAAGCCCGAATCGCGAATGGAGTTGGAATGGTGTCGATATCTCGAAAACTGCGGGAGAAGAAGCATTTTAAAGAAAAGCAATGCGCAACCATAATGAAGGTGTTTATTATTAAGGAAGAAAAACCAAGCGTTTGCGATAACTTGCAATGAGTCTTTTACAGCGTTGTGGAGAAATTTTCGCTCCACTCATCTCTGCAGAATTGTTGTAATTCAGCCACATTGGAGGGTTTTTCAGCATAAACTGATTTTTAAAGTCATGCCACAGCATCTCAATCAGATTCATTTTGTTTTTCTTCAGCCATTCAGAGGTGGACTTGCTGGTGTGTTTTGGATCATTGTCCTGCTGCAGAACCCAAGTTCGTTTCAGCTTAAGGTCACGAACAGATGGTCGGACATTCTCCTTCAGGATCTTAGATGACAGCAGAATTCATAGTTCCATTTATCACAGCAAGTCTTCCAGGCCCTGAAGCAGCAAAACAGCCCCAGACCATCACACTACCACCACCATGTTTTACTGTTGGTATATTGTTCTTTTTCTTCAAGTCTCATCGGTCCACAGAATGTTTTCCCTAAAGTCTTGGGGATCGTCAAGATGTTTTTGCTCAGCAGTGGTTTTCGTCTAGGAACTCTGCCATGTCGGCCATTTTTGCCCAGTCTCTTTCTGCTGGTGGAGGCATGAACACTGACCTTAACTGGGGCAAGTGAGGCCTGCAGTTCTTTGGATGTTATTGTGGGGTCTTTTGTGACCTCTTGAATGAGTCATCGCTGCGCTCTTGCGGGAATTTTGGGCGGCCGGCCACTCCTGGGAAGGTTCACCACTCTTTCATGTCTTCGCCATTTGTGGACAGTGGCTCTCACTGTGGTTCTCTGGATTCCCAAAGCTTTGGAAATGGCTTTGTAACCATTTCCAGACTGATAGATCTCAATTACCTTCTTACTCAATTGTTCCTGATTTCTTTGGATCTCGGCATGATGTGCAGCTTTTAAGGATCTTTTGGTGGACTTCACTTTGTCAGGCAGGTCCTATTTCAGTGATGTCTTGATTGAGAACAGGTGTGGTAATAATCAGGCCTGGGTGTGGCTAGAGACTCAGGTGTACTCAGATGTCAGAAACCACAGTGATGGTATGTTTTAACAAGGGGCCAATCACTTTTTCACACAGGGCCGTGTAGGTTTGGATTTTTTTCGCCCTTAATAATAAAAACCTTCATTTAAAATTAGCATTTTGTGTTTACCTGTGTTGTATTTCAGTAATATTTAAATGTAAAGGTTTGATGTTCCGAAACATTTAAGTGTGACAAACATGCAAAAAATCAGAAAATCAGGAAGGGGCAAACACTTTTTCACACCACTGTATATGATTTTCACATTTTAAACTGAATTAAAAGTAACTTTTCAATAATATTCAATTTTTTTTAACTGTACTAGTATATATCCACACCCCTAGTGAATTTCTACATAATGCCCACAGAGGTCAACATTCCAGCATTCCTTCAGATTAAAGAGGGACAGTAAGTGTCCATCTGTTGATATACATCCTTTGTGCCCAGACAGCATTGCTGGGATTCCAGCTTTAGTGTATCCACAGATCCAAGTGAATGCCTGTATTAACCTCTGATCTCCAGGTTTTGGCACTTGGAAGCCTCACCTTAGACCCAGACAGTAACAGATTTGTGATCGGTGGATTTATGATTTATACATTCAGCTGCAAAGGCTCAACAGCACAACTGAGCACAGCAAGCAGTGAAAAATGCGAAACACGAATCAGGCTGAACAGATTACACTGTCCACATACAGGAGGGCTAGACTCTCCTCCTGAGGTCAGATTATTTAATAAGCTTAAGAAGCTTTAAATCATACTGTGTTATAAAATATCTCCAGGTTAAATTATTTAAAGGGAGATTTTACTGTTGTACATGGGGGCACAAGCACATTAAATCATTACAGAGACACTAGGGGTTGGGAATCACAGGGCATTTCACTATACGACATTATCACAATACAGTACGTTACCCATAATAATAGTGAAGATATCATGATACTGTGATTTTGCGATACTTAATATATCACAGAGTAAGACTTTTCTCTACAATACTTCACAGAATCTGTGTTACTGAGAGAATAAAATACTCCTAAATTTTAAATATTATGGATTAATTGTAGTCAGTTTCACAGACTTTAATAACCAATA
The DNA here is from genome assembly GCF_023375975.1 of Astyanax mexicanus. NCBI lineage: Eukaryota > Metazoa > Chordata > Actinopteri > Characiformes > Acestrorhamphidae > Astyanax > Astyanax mexicanus. The sequence goes on along the minus strand of NC_064416.1, from coordinate 46,306,787 downwards.
TTCTTCATCGCAGGTTTACCCTGTTAATTTAATTATAGAGCCACTACATGGAGTAATGAGGCAGCATTTTTAATAAATTGTAGCGATCCATAGCGCACCAGGAGGGTAAAGACTAACATATGCCTCCTCTGATACATGTGAAGTCAGACACCGCCTCTTTTTAAAAAAAAAAGGCTGATGCAGCATTGCCAAAAAGCATCACAGTGCACTCGGAGGAAAGCGCAGCAACTCGGTTCTGATACTTCAGCTCACAGACGCAGCCTTGTGCTGTTCCACATCATCCTAGGAGTGATGAGGGGAAAGAGTGCCATCTATTGCACCCAGAGAGAGCAAGCTACAAGAACAGGATTCAAACTGGCGATCTCCTGATCATAGTGGCAGTGCCTAACCCACTGGACCACTCGGAGCTCATGAAAACCACTATTAAAAAGAAGTACAAACACAAGCCTCAGAAATTCATGGACAAAGTTTTATGGACTGATGAGACAAAGATTTAAACAATTTTAAACAATTGTGATGAACTATATTTTAGGCCTTATTCTCTTTAAATTACTTTAAGTTTATAGGTTCCAATACTTTTGCTCATGAGAAAAATGGGTGTGTTCAGACAGAAGGTGCTATCTTCTGAACTGTGTATCAGATCTAGATGTAAATCATTGGAAATAATTTCACTGTTCCAATACTTTTGGAGGGGTGTATATAGGCCTGGACAATAATTCGATATCGGTATTTATCGCGATAAGAAATGTTTCAATAACGGTGATATCATTTTTGTGGTATATCGATATGTATTATTTACAGATCTGTCACGGACATGCGATTTACTGGCGTCAGCTCGCCGCACAGCTGAACACAATCAGCTTCCGTAGCTGGACTATCTCTGTGCGTGATGACGTAATCACATAGGCACGTAGCCAGATAGGCTAGGCTAGGCTAGATTTGGCTAGGCTAGGCTAGGCTCGGGTCCGCTACGCATCTAAAATGCCTCGCGCTGGAGCCAAACGGAGCCGGCACGAGCGGATCCAAGGTTAAGGTAGGCTCGGTTTGCATCTGAAATGTTCCGCGCTGGAGTGGAACGGAAAGGAACCGAGCCTAGCCTAGCCTCGGGTCCGCCTACGGGTCCGCTCGGTCCGCCCACGGGTCCGCTCGGTCAGCGGTCAGTTGCGGGTCCTCTTTGTCAGCCGCGGGTCCTCTTGGCTCCCAGCGCGGGACATTTTTGATGCAAAATGAATGCCCCTGCCGCTTCCACAAGTGATTAATTGAAGGAGGGAGGTCTAATTCAGTGGTGAGGATTTGGTTCGACTCTCGGAAGGTTTGCTAAACTTCAGTTTGCTGCAAATTGTGCCGGAGAGTGGAGCCGACCAGCAGCGGTAACGTTAAAACATCTAATCTGTTCCACCACCTCAATCAGTTCCACTACATACAATATTTTCCTTATACTGGCTGAATCACTTTTATAGCTTATGTTGTAAGTTATTTAAGTTATTTAAAGTTTATGAATCCTTTAGGTTTGTTTATTTGACGGGGATATCATGTTCCTTTTATGTTCATAAAGAGTTGTATTTTGGCTGAAGCACTTTTGTAGCTTATATTGTAACTAAGTTATTTATAGTTGATAAAGCCTATAGGTTTGTTTATTTGACGGGGAAATTTTGTTGCTTTTATGTGTATAAAGGCTTCTTGTGTTCTTTATCCTAGTTGGAACACTTTTGTTTTGATCTGTTAAATTTGTTTACAAAAGACTAAGAAGCTCTGCTTCTATCCTAATTTTAAGTTATTTTTTATTGGTAATAGTTATATTGGCTTATGTTTGATAGGGATGTCATGTTTTTATTTTGCTATATGCAAATAAAATTGAGCATTGATTTATCTTGACTATTGTTTATTTCTTAAGTATTATAATGTTTTCGTGAAAGGAGGTTTCAAAGACTTAAATTAAGTAGACAGTAGTAGGTACTAGGGGTGTGCCATATCATATATCACGATATTATACTCTGAAATATCGTGCCACATCACTCATCCCTAATTATCACATCAGGGTACTAATTTTTTTGCTGTTTTAAGCAAAAGAAAAACTCACACATTTCTAATTTCCTATTAAATATTTACTAGAGACAGATTATATCTGTAAAGTGTCATTTATTTTACTTTAATACTGGATATATGGAGATATTTGGAGTGCATTATTATTATTAGTATCATGTAATTCTCAATTATTGACTTCTGTTATAAATCTGCTAAAATTATTGTTTTTTTTAAATATCTTAAAGGTGTGCAATATCATATCGTATACAATAATAAAAAAGTTTTTTGTTTTTTTGTCATATCGCCAAGAGTATCGTTATCGCGATAATACCATGAAATATTGTGATATTATTTTAGGGCCATATCGCCCACCCCTAGTAGGTACGTAGTTCCATTGCAGGTATTCTTAGCAGTTTTCTGAGGCCTTCTAAGTATTTATATCGATATCGGAATTATATCGTATCGACCGAAATTAAGGAATATATCGTGATATGAATTTTGGCCATATCGTCCAGCACTAGGTGTATAAGTACAGATTGGACAGAAAATATTTAAGCTGTCTGTGTGTGTGTGTGAGAGAGAGAAAGAGAGAAGCACAGAGAAAGAGAGATGCTGAAAATATAATCTTACATCATGATGCAGGAAAACAATCTATATCACGCAGCATCACAAATGTAAAATATTAATAACTTATAACTTATATATTAATAATTTATATTAATATATAAATACATTTTCATACACTAACCTCAGCATCTTTCCCAAAGCTAGCAATGCCTTCACAAATACAGCTTATACACACAGTACCTGCCCACTTTACACACACACACACACACACACAGCTCACCTCCTCAGGCTCCGTGTAGGTGTCATCTCTCAGCGCTCCGCTCATCCCTCTCCATCCCCAGCAGCAGCGCACACATCTGGGGGAGCAGCTGGAACACCACTGGCTCTTTGGGAGCGTGTCTTGGCAGCTGAAGAGCCAACTTCAGAGAGCATGCGCAGAGCTGAAGACTGTGACGACAGCGTGATAATCTCAGAGGGATGCTGGGAGTTGGAGTTCTTTTCAGTGTGAGTGAATGAGAAAAGGCATCAGTGGGTCGCAGTACAGGGAGTTGAACACAGAGTGTCAGTGTTTCTATGTTAGAAAAAAAGTAATACAGTAATATTCAATAACATAAGTATTATATTTGTAATATCTTATAATAGTATTTTTTTACTTAATTTCTAGCATTGCATTTTATACATAAGTCTTTTACTTAGTTTGTAAAACAGTTATGTAAAATGTCTTAAGTATGTGTATGTGATAACTGACAAATAATTAATGCTAATAAAACTGATGACAGCATAAAGCTATTCAATAATTAAATGTACAGTACCATTCAAACGTTTGGACTCAATGTTTTCATTATTCCTTTATTTATATTATTTTCTACATTGTAGAATAATATTAAACACATCAAAACAATTAAGGAAAACATATGGAATTACTTATTAAAAACAAACAAAAAAGTGTTAGTGAAGAAATACAGTGTTTATTTCATTTACTTTGGTTTTTATTTAATGGCAGACAGTAGGAACCCAAGATATTTTATATTTTGCCTGTTCAACTAAATTATTTGATAATATACACCAGCCAAAGGTTTGGACACTGCCTTTCACTTAATGTTTTTCTTTATTTATTTATATAATTTATTTTCTACATAGTAGATCGATATTAAAGAAAAAAAAAATGATTAAGGGACACATATGGAATTACATAGTAAACAGTAAAAAGTGTTATTCCTCCACATTAATCTCCTGATCTAAACCTGATAAACTAAGATAGTGATTTGAGCTGATTTAATTGGGATGAGCTGAAGCTTCACAGCGTGAAGGAAAAACAGCAACTATTGTTCAGCACCTCAAGATCACACCCACATATCATCGCTGTCCAATAAAAAACACTTATCTCCAAAACAGCAACTTTACAGGAGAGAGAAAAAACTTTGTAAACTTTCAATAGAAGTCAATGTAAAAAGAGTTTATTTTAGGTAATTTTGAAAAGTTTATATTGGTCTGTTCATCAAGAAATTTTGGCACAGTGTAAGGGACAGTTTGTCTGTTTAAATTATGTAGTAAACTAAAGATTGACTAAAAATTGAGTGTTTTTCATAGGACAGCGATGATATGTTCAAATTATACAGTAAATTTGAAAGTGTTAAATATTCACTGTTAGAGTTGAATGAACGCTGTGATTGTAAGAATTTGTTGGAGAAAATGTGTAAAATTGATAGATATTTAGATTATTTCTGTAATTTAGACTCAATTTGTTTAGGAATATTTCAATCCATATCTTAAGTAAATATTGCACAAACTGAACAGCTGATACTCACTAAATAAGGTCATGTCTACCTAACATTTCCCAGTATGTTACACAAAAAATACATCTTATTGGCTCCTGACATCATTTATTGTATAATGGGCATGCCATCCTGACCCTCACTCGCAGTCATTGTGTAGTCTTGCCCTCCAGGGCTAACGTCCCTTGTATATTCTGTTTTAATTTACGTTACTGGTGAACACCTGGCCACAGTGTTCTTAGAAGAGCAAGTTTTACTGCCTGAGAACAGCAATGCATTACCTCTGAACTGGGTTAATGGAAGGTCTGGCAGAAGCACATTCTGCAGATATTAAAGTATATTTTTTCATGAAACAACACTGACAAAATGACACTTTGACACAATAAAAAGTAGTCTGTGTGCAGCTTATATAACAGTGTAAATCTATCCTTCCCTCAAAATAACTCAATATACAGACATTAATGTCTAAACCACCCGCAACAAAAGTGAGTACACCCCTAAGAGATTACACTTGAGCACTGTTTGTCATTTTCCCTTCAAAATGTCATGTGTCTCGTTAGTGTTACTAGGTCTCAGGTGTGCAAAGGGAGCAGGTGTGTTTAGATTTGCAATACAAGTCACTCTCATTCACACTGATCACTGAAAGTTCTGACATGGCACCTCATGACAAAGAACTCTGAGGATCTTAAAAGATGAATTGTTGCGCTACATGAAGATGGCCAAGGCTATATGAAAATTGCCAACACCTTGAAACTGAGCTGCAGCACAGTGGCCAAGATCATCCAGCGTTTTAAAAGAGCAGGGTCCAATCAGAACAGACCTTGCGTTGGTCATCCAAAGAAGCTGAGTGCACGTGCTTAGCAACATGTCCACGTCCATAATGTACTTATTCATAAATCTCCGGGTGCTGGAGTTCTGTAGAGATTGAAGAGGTGGGGGTCAGCCTGTCAGTGCTCAGACCATATGCCGCACACTACATTAAATTGGTCTGCATGGCGGTCACCCCAGACAGTAGCCTCTTCTGAAGTTTGTACACAAGAAAGCCCAAAAACAATTTGCTGAAGACATGTCAACAAAGGACATGTATTGCTGGACCCATGTCCTATGGTCTGATGAGATCAAGATTAATTTGTTTGGTTCAGATGGTCTCAAGCATGTGGGGCAGCAATCAGATGAAGAGTACAAAGATAAGTGTGTCATGCCTACAGTTAAGCATGGTGGTGGGAATGCCATGGTCTGGGGCTGAGTGCATGAGAGCAGCAGGTGATGGGGAGTTACTGTGCATTTCATTGAGGGATACATGAACTCTAATATGTACTGTGTGAAACACTGAAACAGGGTGGCAGGGCAGAGTTTTAGCATGATAATGACCCCAAACACACCTCTAAGACGACCGCTGCTTTATTAAAGAGGCTGAGGGTAAAGGTGATGGACTGACCAAGCAACCAAATTTGTTATGTCTCGTAATGGTTGGGTTGTCTGTGATTGTAAAAAAAAACAACTCCAGACATTTCCTGCTGCACAGGTAGATAATTCATTCACAAGTAAGGCTGTATTTTACAATTACAAGACATCATTACAGTATATTGTGGTATAATAGATGGCGCAGATCTTTATGAATAAGCATATACAGCATATACAGAAACAAAGATCAGATTAAATACATTCCTTTATGATTGAAAACCTTCTCACAAAACCTTTTTTGTCATTCATGTGCTTATAAATACAGTATATATATCCATGTGGAGGAAGTGAAGCTGATGCTTCTGTTCAGTTCATTCTGTCATGATGTGTTACTCAAATCATGCAACATTTATTTGCTGGATATGAAATACAGTACATTGGACGACTTGGCGTAACCTTGTCCTGCTGTAGATGACGAATAATGAAGAACCACTTCTTCAGATGTGCGTTGGAGTCGGAGTCTGTGTTAGCATGGGTTCATGACTAAGACTTTGTTGGTGAATTTTTAGCCTGGTGGTCGATGAACCAGCCTGTGGGTCGCAGGTCAAGCCTGAGCTGCTCCATGACCCACTTGTCTTTTTGAGCCCCTTCTACAAACTCCTGTAGTGAAAGCTGACCTGCAAGAGCAAAGAACAGGAATCAGTGTACAGTATTAGAGAGTGAGAATGAGCAAACAGTTTTGATTTGGGTTACTTCACTTAAATAATTAACAAATATAAACGCGCACTAAAATCACAAATCAAGGCTGGATCATTGATATAGTGCAACCTAACTCTGTGATGAAGGCATCCCAGTGTTGAGCCCAGATGAGCGATAAGACACACACATGATGCACACAACCTGGCAGCCATGTACTTGAAGAAGAATTGAGAAAATACATAGCTGTGTTTCAAAGCCTAGGCTGCACTCAAGGTAAGACTGGTCCTCTGTAGGATTGTACTATGAAGACTCCTACTTAGAAGCCTAATTGGTACACAAATGAAGCAGTATTCACATTAGCAGGCTACAAGTCACTCATGTTGCCCCCAAGTTTGTCTCTATACATGTATGGAACAATTAAGAGACCACTTCAGTTTCTGAATCAGTTTCTCTGATTTTGCTATTTATAGGTTTATGTTTGAGTAAAATGAACATTGTTGTTTTATTCTATAAACTACAGACAACAATTCTCCCAAATTCCAAATAAAAATATTGTCATTTAGAGCATTTATTTTCAGAAAATGAGAAATGGCTGAAATAATATTTCTATGCAAATAATTCAAAGAAAACATGTTCATATAAATAACATTTTAAGAGTTCAGAAATCAATATTTGGTGGAATAACCCTGGTGATTTTTAATCACAGTTTTAATTTTATGCATCTTGGCATCATGTTCTCCTCCACCAGTCTTACACACTGCTTTTGGATAACTTTATGCTGCTTTACTCCTGGTGCAAAAATCCAAGCAGTTCAGTTTGGTTTGATGGCTTGTGATCACCAATTTTCTCTTGATTAAATTCCAGATATTTTTAATTTGGTAAAATCAAAGAAACTCATTCATGAATGGATTTTAAGTGGTCTCTCATATTTTTCCAGAGCTGTATTTGTGAAATGGTACATGGTTTAAAACAGAAAAAAACAGCAACTATATGCATATCTCTGTTTACAATGGGTTCTTCACTATGAAACTGCCTTTTATGACTTTGTGGCCTTAAATACAAGGTACTGTTAGTCAGCGACTTTATTTGTGTTCTATTGAAATATAAAACTATGGAGAGCTGGATGACCAGTGCACTCCTTGCTTGTCATCTCCTAGTAGGTTTGCAGGTGTAGAATACATTTTCTATTTTTGGATGATGGATTGTTAGACAGTGCTCCTTGGGATGATCAAAGTGTGGGATATGTTTTTAATAATCTAACCCTGCTTTAAACTTCTTCTCCACAACTTTATCTCTGAGCTGTCTGGTGAGTTGCTTGGTCTTCATGATGCTGTTTGTTCACTAGTGTTCCTTTAAAAAAACACTGAGTCCTTCACAGAACAGCTGTATTTACACTGAGAATAAATTGCACACAGCTGCACTCTGTTCAGTGACTTCTGAAGGCAAATTCAAAGGGGGGCTCAATACTTTTACACGTCACACTTTCAGATTTTTATTTTAAAAAACATTTGAAACAATGTATAATTTAATTTTTATTTCAAATTTTTCCCATTTTCTCCCCAATTTTGCACAGCCAATTACCCAACCCACTCATTAGGACTCCCCTATCACTAGTGATGCCCCAACACACCAGGAGGGTGAAGACTAACACATGTTTCCTCCGTTACAGGTGAAGTCAGACTCCACCTCTTTTTGAGCTGCTGCTGATGCAGTGTTGCCGAGTAGCATCACAGCGCTAACGCCCGGAGGAAAGCGCAGCGACTCGGTTCTGATACATCAGCTCACAGATGCCCTGTGCTGCAGACATCCCCCTAGGAGTGATGTGGGGAAAGAGTGCCATCTACTGTACCCACCCGGAGAGAGCAGGGCCAATTGTGCTCCCTCTAAGCACCGGCAGCTTGACGGAAAAGCTGTATGAGGGGGGGTTCAAACCTGCGACCTCCCGCTCATAGTGGCAGCGCTTTAGACTGCTGGACCACTCGGTGCCACAGCTCCCCATATAATTTTATGCTACTTTGTGTTTATATATCACTTGTTTATCACTATCAATCTCAATAAAATACATTTAAAATTTGTGTTTGTAAGGTAACAAAATGTGAAAAAGTTTAAGGAGTATGAATACTTTTGCAAGCCACTGTATCTACAACTACTTATAATACTAATCAACTGCTAATCTACTTACCATCATTATTTTCGTCAATAAGTTCAAATATCCGGTCACAGATCTGATCTGGGGTGAGTTTTTCAGGGTCCTGTTGACGATCATGCCTCCGCAGTTTATAGATGATCTGTGGAAAGAATGAACAGGACAGTGTGGTTACTCTTTTAAATTTGACTGAACTTCTTGGTTTTTGAAACTGTGTTCTCCAGTGCAGTAGTTCTCAAACTTTTTAAGCCACACTGAAAAAAAAAATATGAGTAAAATTTACTTTAAAAAAGTTTAGCAACTTTCTGCATATTGCTTTTATTAAGTCAATTTAATTTCAGATAAATTTAAGTAACTTCAACTCGGTTTCAAGAGTTAAATGTTACACAGAGTAAATAACTGAACCGAACTTCAGTCAATCCTTTCTTTTAGTAAACTTTACTTCATTTATTTTTACTGAATCAATTCTTTCAGTTTACTAAAAGAAAGAATTGATTCAGTAAAAATAAATGAAATAAAGTTTACTAAAAGAAAGGATTGATTCAGTAAAAATAAATGAAGTAAAGTTTAATAAATTAAAGGATTGACTGAAGTTCAGTTCACTTATTTACTCTGTGTAACATTTAAGTTTTGAAACCGAGTTGAAGTTACTTAAATTTTTTAAAATTAAATTAACTTAAAAAAAACAAATACAGAAAGTTGCAAAACTTTTTTTAAGTAAATTTTACTCATCATTTTTTTTTTCAGTGTACCATCTACAAACCATTTCACAGAAACATGTGTGGTTAACCACACACACAGTTGTTTATACACAGTAATCTAGACGTGTAATCCACACATGTCCTCATATCTTTAGGTAATTGTTCTTCCCCTGTTGTGTGGAGCTTGCTCGATTTTGTAGTCTGTAAGTTATTATAATTAGGTAAGTTATTTGATTGGGTATTGTTTTGGTTAAAACAGTATTCTTACTCAGACTCTTAGAAGGATTTAGACAGAGGAAAATAAACAACATGAGAGCCGAGCAGTAAACTACAGTGTTTTTACCTTATGTATCTATTAACTGTAATGCAGAAATGATAACACTTAATAACACTCTTGTCACTGCATAATGCAATCAAATTCTCACAGCAATGTGGGTATAATGTCTATAAGGTCTAGTAGAAGGCCTTTTTTGGGCAGTTACTCCAACAAAAGAAAGTGAAATTCTTCTTTTTGGAAGCAACAACAAATAAGGAATTGTTCTTGTATTTTAGCGCATGTAATGTATTGCAGTTCTGTGCTGTGTGCTCTGTAATTGGATATTTTGTGTATCCCTCCTCATGCACTCCCTGCTGTAAACAACAGTGGCAATTCCAAGATACAAACTTACCCTCATGCTGACCTACTGATAATATGATAGAATGATAATGCAAATCCTTATACAGCTACAGGGGTTGGACAATGAAACTGAAACACCTGGTTTTAGAGCACAATAATTGATTGTGGTGACGGACAGTTCTGGTGGAAACAGGAGAGTTGAGGTGCACATTGAATTCTGCGTGATTTGATCAGCCGTGGTTTTATGTTTTTTGGATACAATCCGGGTTAGCACCCGAACATCCCTTTCAGACAGCTTCCTCTTACAGCGTCCACAGTTAATCCTGTTGGATGTGGTTGGTCCTTCTTGGTGGTATGCTGACATTACCCTGGATACCGTGGCTCTTGATGCATCACAAAGACTTGATGTCTTGGTCACAGATGCTCCAGCAAGACGTGCACCAACAATCTGTCCTCTTTTGAACTCTGGTATGTCTCCCATAATGTTGTGTGCATTGCAATATTTAGAGCAGAACTGTGCTCTTACCCTGCTAATTGAACCTTCACACTCTGCTCTTACTGGTGCAATAATGTGCAATTAATGAAGATTGATCACCAGGCTGCTCTAATTTAGCCATGAAACCTCCCACACTAAAATGACAGGTCTTTCAGTTTCATTGTCCAACCCCCGTATATATCCACTCTATATTCGTGAATATACAGTTCATTTATATTTATAAAGACTCAGACCTTGTTTATGTCCATTCTCCTGTAGTTCTCTCAGTCTTATAATTTTTAGTTCCTGCCTCACCTTCCAAAATATCATTGATATTATTGGTGTACATGGACGGTTCCCTTAAATACCCTCCTTGCTCTGGTTTTGTCCCGGACTGCCTCTGTGCCTCCTTGCTTCCAACTGATAAGAATACCTTAATGATGTCTTAACCCTGCCCTTTATCTAAAGCCCTAAAAGAGGAAATGTAAACACTTTAAGCCCCCAGACGGCAGCCAGGGACATCGACTCCCTTCATCCTGTTTAGACAGGAGCCATTGTGGGTGAAGAGCATTTTAAAGGTTTGCTGAAGCTTCATATAAGGTAACTGTTTCCAGTATACCAGTTTACCAATTCTTAGGGCTGCAGATATCAAATATTTTAGTTATCGGATATTCTACAGAAAATTAATCGAGTAATCGGATAAAACACATCTTTGCTTGGAGAAAATAAGATGAATGGCCAATAAAATTCCCCTTTCATATATGTCTTATTTCTTAAATTTACATTGTGCATGACAATAAACTGTAACAAACAGTTCATTGCTATCTTACACCCCGCAAACATTCTATTTTCCTGCCTTGTACTGTACCACTTAAACTGTGAGGGTGCTTGTGAATATGTCTACACCGATGGGCATGTGTTCAGGTAAATTTCTGGTGTATTGCTATCTTAGCGACAGAAAACACAGGTGCGCCACTGACTGATTAAAACCCTAACAGCAGTCAATTATCAGGCATTCATTACTATCTGTCAACACAGGAGTGCCACGAGAGCTCAACATGTGTACACCCCTGCTCTTTACCCACACAAGGATGCACATGTGGCAGTGTGATGTTGTTCCACTAGATTATTTTGCTTTGATGGGATTTTATTTTGAAAGTTGTTCTGAGTTGTCAGTTGCTGGAGCACTTCACAGAGGACTGAGAGATGGGATTTATTTTTTTTACATAATATTTTTTTATTATAAATTTCTTTGAATTTATTTATTTTCTTGGTCGAATTATTTATAGGAAAATATTTATATACATAAATATAACCAATAAATATAGTTTAATTGACTAAAAATATGTCCATGTGGGCGGAGTCTCTGCAGCTCCTGCATGGGCGAAGGGAAAAAGTAAGCTGCTCTCCCAAATCTCGTCCTCTCTGAAAATGGCCATCCTTAGAGAAGGTATGTTATGGTGCAGCTCCGTAATTTTGTGCTCATAAACTACATTATCTGTTCTAGATTCGACATACAAGTGGCTAATTTAATCAATGAATTGTTTAATAACATGTTCCTGTTGTTTAATTTAAGTTAAAGCACAGTTTTATGTGTATTTTGGGCTGTTTTATTCTCCGATTTGGCGCGAATTGTGTTAAGGTGGAATGCTAATTAGAAATGAGAATCTAGATGCTAACCAGTCACTGCAAGTTTTTTTATGTTCTTTTATATCCTTATTTTGGTTAATATGACAAGATATCCCGATGGTGCAGCGTATATGTGTATTTTAGAGTAGTAGTGTAACTTTTCTGCACAAGTTTGTGTAATGTGCTAGCTTCGTAACCAATACACGATGCTTAACAGGCGCAGCTGAAAGAGAGCAAGAGCATGCCTGATAACTCAATCCTGTCTGTCCTGTGCATTCTAATACAGGTATGTTGAGCTAAAGGGAGCTGTATTGTCATATATATGTAATTATCATACTGGTTAGCATACTGTTTATTATATATAAATATATATATTGTTTTTATTATTGTTTTTTTTATATTCATATATGTATATTACTCTATACAATTGAATTGTATTGATAAGCTCTCTGAAAATGGCCATCCTTAGAGAAGGCGCAGCTGAAAGAGAGCAAGAGCATGCCTGATAACTCAATCCTGTCTGTCCTGTGCATTCTAATACAGGAATTGGATAAATAAATGCTGGAAACAGAGCTGAGGTGTCCGCACTCTTTAATGACAACACAACGCAGAAGTAAGCCGGTTACAAAAAGTGGTACCGTGCCCGTGGCCGATGATTGGTTCGCTGGTTGCAGACCACCGTGTGCGCTGCGGAGTGATGACTGCGCTGCAGATGACTCGAGCTGAACAGATAAGGACCCCTGCTCCACAAGAAACCTCGTGAAGTGCCGGTTTGAAATATATCAAAAGGACATTTTGGGTTACTAATTTTTTTTCTGAGCAGAATATATATATATATTTTTCTTATTTTATAATTATCTAAAAAGTGGTTTCTTTAGTAGTAATTTTTTTTTTGAGACTAGAATAAATTGCATTTTAATTAGCATGGAAGGCATCAGAGGTTATGGGGAAAGTGAGGATCTCAGCCATTTGAGTGTTGGGAGGGGCAGAGGGTTTTTATTTTCAACACCACACACTGGGAGAAATGTAATGCTTGCTAGCCCAGAGTTCACAAGAAGTGGGAGATACACCACTAGCCCTGATAGTACACATGTAAAAGACACATCTGACCTGACTTTTTCAGGTAGTCATATTACTGACTTAATTCAACAAATAGGTTCTGAGATTGGTGAATCTATTAGAGCGAGTCTGTCACGTAGCTCAGATGTGGAGCCAGTCTCACAGGCTCATCATGAACCAACCACATCATCCTCTGACTCTGATCAGTTGAATACCACAGTCATTGATGCATCTAAACTTAATTTGGTGCTTAAGTCAGATGTCAGTACACCACCGTACTTCCGTGGTGATAGCTCAGATAAGTGCACCATATATGAATGGGAGGAGTTAATGAGAGCTTACCTTAGCAAAAGAGACCTCCCCAATTCAGAATTGGTGGGAGAGATACTGAATAGGCTCATGGGGCGTGCAAGAGACATAACAAAGGTCTGGATAAGCAATAACTCAGGAGTAGTTGATGCAAATGCAGTTTTTACAATTTTGAGGCAGCACTTCAGTGAGTCTGTCAGTTCTGGATTACCTCTAGCTGATTTTTATGCTGTTACACCATACACTAGTGAAAACCCGTTAGATTATTGGGTAAGGTTGAACAAAGCAGCAGAAGTGGCTGAACAAAGTCTCAGAAGTGAAGGGAGAGCTATGTTTAATCGAAGCATGGAACTAGCAGTTATGTTCATTCAAAACTGTCCAGACAAAGACCTGTCTCTGGTGTTCAAAAGCAAAGCTCTGCGGTCTTGGACTGCCAGCGAAGTACAAGAGCACTTGGATGAGTTCCTGAGGGAGCGAAAGACTAAAAAGTGTCACCTAAAGCTAAATGTTATGGGAGTATCAGAAGATTCTAAAGTGAGCAGAGACCACATTCAGACTAATTCATCTCACAACAGTCACAGCTGTGAGATAGAGCAAGTGTCCTGTGTTGCAGAAACGACCACCCTCGACAAAGTTCTGAATATGTTGGAAAAAGCTCTTGTGAGTAATTCTCAGTCAGCTCGCCACACTCCTACTCCTACCAAAAGACCTCGACAGTGCAGAGTATGTAGCAGTTCAGAACACACCACCAATGTTCACTGCCGAATGTACAAGCTCTGTTTCAAATGCTTTTCTCCAGAACATGTCAGCTATAACTGTGTAGCAGATGCCGGCAAGCCTGCCACTTCAAAACATGCTGGACAGACCCAGGAAAACTAGAGAGCCCTGTGTTAGAGGAGGTAAATATGGGGCCCATCAACAACACCTCCACTGATGACATGGAATCTGTTTACTCTTACTGTTGTGAAACAGTATCAAAAGACAAGACAGTTATTTTTCAAAACTCATTAAAAACAGCACAGAGTGACGATTTGTTCTATACCTCAGTGTTAGTCCAAGGGGAATTTGAAATGCAAGGCATGTTAGACAGTGGGTCAATGGCAACTACAATACGTGCAGATGTCATCCCTCAGCTAAGGAGTGCAGGTTTACTGGATGAAGAGTATTTATCTGCCTCAGATGTTGTCCTAGTGGGTTGTGGGGGGAAACAGACTAAACCAGAGGGTATCTGTAACTTACAGCTTGAGCTTTACGGATTTAGCTTTGTTGTCCCCGTTCTCATCGTAGATGGACAAGTTGACCAGTTAATCCTAGGCACTAATGTCCTAAAACCTCTGATCAAACAATTCAAGACAAATGATGGTTACTGGAGAGTCATGAGTCAACCTGACTCTTCTTCTCAGTCTGCCAACACCCAGTTCCTACGCCTGTTATCCAACCTTGAGAGATGGAGGGGAGACACTATTCCAGACAAGATTGGGACCGTAAAACTGAAAAGTGCTGTGACTCTGAAGCCCATGAGTGAACACCTTGTATGGGCACGTTTACCGCCTAGCTCCACACTCTCCATTGGCAGCACTGTTGTAATAGAACCTACCACATCCCGTTGTGTGCATCGTAACATACTAGTGGGGAGAGTCATTTCACCACTTTGGGGAGATGGGTGGCTCCCAGTAAAAATAGTGAATCCAACAACAGCTGAGGTCACTTTAAGAAGAAATGCAAAAGTGGCTGATGTTTTTCCTTGTATTGCTCTGGAGGATTTTGAAAGCATCAAAGTGGGCTCTACTCATCAGAATGTGGGAGTTGTGAGATGTCAGAGTTCAGAGGGAAGCCTGACAGCTAAAAGCTCAGTTAGAGATGTGAGAACCAGTCACGACAGTAAGTTGACCAGCCTTGGACTTCAGGACATAAATGTTGAAGACTGTGAAGTGTCTCCATGCTGGAAACGTGAACTCGTTGACCTGATTGCCAAGTATGATGATGTCTTTTCCAGGCATAGTCTTGATTGTGGAGAAGTGCGTGGATTTTGTCATAGAATACGCCTGACTGATGATAGACCATTTCGACTCCCATATCGGAGGCTGTCCCCAGCTCACTATCATAAACTTCGACAAACCTTGGATGAAATGGAGGAAAGAGACATCATTAGGAAGTCCAGTAGTGAGTTTGCGTCGCCGCTAGTATTAGTGTGGAAAAAGAATGGGGATTTGAGGATTTGTACGGACTTCAGGTGGTTAAACGCACGTACTGTGAAGGACGCACACCCTCTTCCACACCAAGCTGATGTTCTTGCTGCCTTGGGGGGTAATGCATTCTTTAGCACTATGGATCTGACAGCTGGGTACTACAATGTCCCATTACACGAAGAAGACAAGAAATACACAGCGTTCTCATCACCACTAGGGTTACATGAGTATAATCGTTTAGCTCAAGGTTTATGTAACAGTCCAGCCACCTTCATGAGAATGATGTTGACCATATTTGGTGACCAGAATTTTTTGAGTCTTCTCTGCTATCTAGATGATTTGCTAGTGTTCGCTAGGTCTGAAGAGGAAAGCCTGCAGAGACTTGAGATGGTGTTTCAACGCCTCAGAGAACACAATTTAAAATTGTCCCCATCTAAATGTCAGTTTCTGAGAAGAAAAGTCAAATTTTTAGGTCACATAGTTTCTAAAGAAGGTGTGGCTACTGACCCGGCTAAGGTGGAAGCGATTGTTAATATAACAGAACAACAACTCATGGAGAATGATGGTGTTACCCCGTCAGCTGAGAAGATAAGATCATTTTTAGGCATGGCTATCTACTATCAGCACTATATCGAGCACTGTTCCACACTAGCCAAGCCACTGTTTCAGCTGACAACTGGTCAGAAAAAGCCTCGCAGAGGCAAAGGTGCAAAGAAATGTACCCAGACTCGCAAACTCACTCCAGCCGACTGGACCATTGAATGTAAGCAAGCTCTACAAAACTTGAAAGAAGCTCTGATCAACCAAGCCATGCTGGCACATCCAGACTTTTCAAAGCCATTTCTGCTTTCAGTTGATGCTTCCACTCGTGGCCTTGGAGCTGTACTTTCTCAGCTTCAGGAAGGTTGTGACACAGCAAGACCTATAGCTTATGCCAGCAAGTCTCTGAATCACGCACAGTCAAAGTATCCAGCACACAGGCTGGAGTTTCTGGCTATGAAGTGGGCCATACATGACAAATTCAGTCACTGGTTGCGTGGACACCGATTTACTGTGTGGACAGACAATAATCCACTCAAGTACATACTAACCAAACCAAGACTTGATGCTTGTGAGCAAAGATGGGTGGCAAAACTAGCTCCCTTTGATTTTGATATTCAGTACATTTCTGGAGCTAAGAATGTTGTTGCAGACGCTCTAAGCAGAGAGCCATTTGTGAAACCACGAATCATGAGCAGATTGACCAGAACTCCCTATGACGTGCTGCTACATGAAGCAGAAAGCTTAAAGGAGGATGAGGTTCAAGACATGTTTCGGTTGTCCTGTGAGCTCCCTGAAGTCGAAAGAATTTCTAGAGCTTCTGCCTGCGGCATTACAGACGATCCAGAGTCTAAGCTAGTGAATGGCAACACTGCTGGAAGACTGTCACAAGAAGAAGTGTCTGCAGTATTACTTTCTCACTGTCAGTGGAAGGAAGGCGCTAACCTTAGAGCTATGTGTCACGTACAGCATCTGGCCGAACTGGTGGCATCAGAACCATCTCCACTTCCTGTCTTTTCACATGAGGAATTACTTGAGAAGCAAAGTCAAGACCCTGTCATTAGCAGGGTGAAGTTCTATGTTGAGAGAGGGAGGCGACCATCCAGGAGAGAGAGGGTTCATGAGTCCAGGGAAACTATGTGTACTCTGAGGCAGTGGGGAAAACTTACATTGCGCCTGGGTATTTTGTATCGTCTGTCGAAACACCCATCATCTAAGAAGAAAATGTTTCAGTATGTGGTCCCAGCAGCTCTGAGAAATCATGTAATGAAGGGGATACATGACGAGGCTGGTCATCAAGGGCAACAACGCACTCTGTGGCTTGGGAGACAAAGATTTTACTGGGCTTCCATTGAGAAAGACGTCAAAGAGTATGTTTCACACTGCAAGAGGTGCATTCTTGGCAAGAGACCAGAACCAGAAGCTAGGGCACCACTCGTGTCTGTGACAACTACTGCCCCCTTAGAGTTAGTGTGTATTGACTTTTGGACTGCGGAGGATGCGCATAACAAATCTATTGATGTACTTGTGATAACTGATCATTTCACGAGGCTCTCTTGTGCATATCCCTGTCCGAATCAGTCTGCAAAGACAGTGGCTCGAATACTGTGGAATAATTTTTTCTGCGTATATGGCTTCCCAAGACGCCTACACTCTGACAGGGGTGCAAACTTTGAAAGCTCTCTCATTGCAGAATTATTACAGCTTGCAGGAGTCAGCAAATCCCACACCACCCCGTACCACCCCAGTGGTAATGGCCAGGCAGAACGTTTTAACAGAACGTTGGGCACTATGATTCGGACGCTCCCACCCAGGTCCAAGGTCAAATGGCCACAGTTGCTGAATACTCTCACTTTTGCATATAATTGCACTGTGCATGAAACCACTGGCTTCCCTCCCTTCTTTCTGATGTTTGGTCGCACTCCTCGCCTACCAGTTGATGTCATGTTTGAGAGTGTCATTGTGGATGATATCACAGTTGACGTGGATAAGTATGTCCAGTCTTTGGGGAAAGATCTCCGGGAAGCAATGTCACTGGCACAGCATCATGCAGAACAACAACAGAGTAAACAGGCTGAAAATTACAATCGCCATTGTAAAGGTCAGGTTTTGGAGATAGGAGATCGAGTTCTCCTGGCGAATAAAGGCGAGAGAGGCAAAAAGAAACTAGCTGATCGGTGGGAGAGCACAGTTTATGTGGTGGTGGGCAAGAATGACTCATTGAACATTTACAGAATCCGTAGTCCTGCTACAGGGAGGATAAAAACTGTCCATCGAAATTTATTGTTGCCTGTCAATTTTCTACCTGTACCTTCTTGGGGCGAGTCTGAAAGTCAAATCTCTTGTACTACAGACACTATCAGTGAAGACATATCAATGGATGATGAGAAAACTGATCAGTGTGATGACAGAACAACCCAGTGGGTTGCTGATTTGAATGACACCTCTGAGGTAGGAATGAGTGATGATGCAGAGACCTGGTGTGAGGAGAGAGAGAGAGACAGTTCTGACTGTGATGATGGAACGAGAACACAGCGAGAGAGTGTTCAAGATGATCAAGCTGCAGGTCTAGATGACACAGTCTCCACCTCGCCTAAAAGCACTTCTCAGGATCAGCCTCCAGACCCTGGTGTCACTGCCCATTCTGAAACAACTTCGCAGAGCACCTTGCCCAGTAAAAATGTGGTGACCACAGTGCCACTTTCAGATACTTTGCCTTTAGACGTTCCAGAGTCCATTGCAGATTCTCTTGAGATTACCCAAGCAGATAGGTTTCGCACAAGACTAGGAAGAATTGTCAGACCAGTGAATAGGCTTATTCAAACTATGTCTGCACAACGCATTAGGCAAATAGTACATTCTCACTGATAGGATATTTAAGTGTTTTATTTTGGTTTATACTGAAACCTACTTAGAGTGATCTTTGGGGAGGAAAAGTCTTTTTCAGACTGTAGTGTCTAACATATTAGGCACGTAATGAAACCTAGTGTTGTAGCCTATGTTTAAAACTGTGTACACGGCATTGTTCTCTATAGTCAGTTTGGAGCCTAGCTACCTCCAGGTTGTCTTAATCCTTCATGGGATAGTTTCAAAACTGAATGACCATTTTTGGTTTCATTTAATGGGTCTACATCCTAGGTTTGTTGAATTGTGCAAGTATTTTTTTTTTTATTTATTTTGTTTGTTTATGGAACAAGAGAAAAAAAAAAACAAGCAGTTTCTATAATTGTATATAGTTGAAATTATTTTATTAAGAATATTGCAGAATAGTTGTTCATAATCTAGCGTAAAACAGTGGGGGAGAATGTGGCAGTGTGATGTTGTTCCACTAGATTATTTTGCTTTGATGGGATTCTATTTTGAAAGTTGTTCTGAGTTGTCAGTTGCTGGAGCACTTCACAGAGGACTGAGAGATGGGATTTATTTTTTTTACATAATATTTTTTTATTATAAATTTCTTTGAATTTATTTATTTTCTTGGTCGAATTATTTATAGGAAAATATTTATATACATAAATATAACCAATAAATATAGTTTAATTGACTAAAAATATGTCCATGTGGGCGGAGTCTCTGCAGCTCCTGCATGGGCGAAGGGAAAAAGTAAGCTGCTCTCCCAAATCTCGTCCTCTCTGAAAATGGCCATCCTTAGAGAAGGTATGTTATGGTGCAGCTCCGTAATTTTGTGCTCATAAACTACATTATCTGTTCTAGATTCGACATACAAGTGGCTAATTTAATCAATGAATTGTTTAATAACATGTTCCTGTTGTTTAATTTAAGTTAAAGCACAGTTTTATGTGTATTTTGGGCTGTTTTATTCTCCGATTTGGCGCGAATTGTGTTAAGGTGGAATGCTAATTAGAAATGAGAATCTAGATGCTAACCAGTCACTGCAAGTTTTTTTATGTTCTTTTATATCCTTATTTTGGTTAATATGACAAGATATCCCGATGGTGCAGCGTATATGTGTATTTTAGAGTAGTAGTGTAACTTTTCTGCACAAGTTTGTGTAATGTGCTAGCTTCGTAACCAATACACGATGCTTAACAGGCGCAGCTGAAAGAGAGCAAGAGCATGCCTGATAACTCAATCCTGTCTGTCCTGTGCATTCTAATACAGGTATGTTGAGCTAAAGGGAGCTGTATTGTCATATATATGTAATTATCATACTGGTTAGCATACTGTTTATTATATATAAATATATATATATTGTTTTTATTATTGTTTTTGTTTTAAATATAATGTACTATTTTTTTTATATTCATATATGTATATTACTCTATACAATTGAATTGTATTGATAAGCTCTCTGAAAATGGCCATCCTTAGAGAAGGCGCAGCTGAAAGAGAGCAAGAGCATGCCTGATAACTCAATCCTGTCTGTCCTGTGCATTCTAATACAGGAATTGGATAAATAAATGCTGGAAACAGAGCTGAGGTGTCCGCACTCTTTAATGACAACACAACGCAGAAGTAAGCCGGTTACACACAGCAGTGCAAAACCCCAACTTTTACATCAACAGTAAACAAAATAAAATAACATTGCTGTTGCCATAAATGAGCTGCTGGTGTATCTCCACAGTGTGAACAAGTTTCCTCTGCTGAGAAGTGCAGAATTAATGCACTATTAGAATACCAATAGGCGAGAATGATGTTTTCGCTGACGTCCAATAATCTGCGTCTCACCTCTATCAGAGGCACGCAGCTGCTGCTGCAACCAATCAGCCCCACCTCTAAACCCATACATCACCCGGTGCCCCTCCCAAACTACCCCTCCCATTTTTTAGCCTTTTTCAAATTTAAGTTGAGGGTGGAGGCAGCTAAAATCAGGTGGTTTTAGTGCCCCTTTAAGTTTGTCTCTGAGCTGTCTGAGAGGAGACCCCCCCTACCCAGAATATCAGTGACATCATCAGCCCCGCCTCCACACGTTCACCCATTTGGAATCAAAGTTCAGGAAAAAATATTTTTAGCTAAATATATATGGTTCATACTCATGTGTTGAGGCATTCTTGAGTTACTAAGCTGAGAAAATGTGCAAAAAGGAGTGATTTTGTGTAAAACGTTAAACGTCATTATTATTTTCCCTCGCCTCTTCCATCCTCCCATTCCTCAAACTTCCTACTAGTGTTGTAGTCAAGATTGCTAGAGCCGAGTCTGAGTCAAGACCAAGACCAGAAAAAACTGAGACCAAGTCCAATACTGAGACCAGATTAAGATTTAAAAAAAAAATTCACATTCCATTCTTTTTATTCTAAAATGTAAAAAACAAACACAATTTGCCCTCAAATAGCTCATCAATAAGGTTAGCTAGCTCGTCACTAATGGTAGCTCTCTCTACGGTAGCATTAAAATACTAATGCTACCGTGGAGAGAGAGCTACCATTAGTGACGAGCTAGCTAACCTTTTTGATGAGCTATTTGAGGGCAAATTGTGTTTGTTTTTTACATTTTAGAATAAAAATAGCTAGCTAGTTACTAGCCTTAGTTCTTTTCCCTGTAACATTAGTGTGTAATTTAGCTAAGGTTAGCTAGCTCGTCACGAATGGTAGTTCTCTCCCCGGTAGCATTAGTATTTTAGCTAGCTTTTCAGGAAAGTTAGTTAGATTGCCGCTAATATTAGATAGCTCTTTGTTAGCTTCAGTTCACTTTCCGGTAACATTAGTGTGTAGTTTAGCTCATCAAAATAAAAAGTGCCTTGATTGGATACTGGACAAAAGCGGGAGTAGCTTGTTTTTCCGCTGTTAGCCAATTAGTGTGCAGATACATAGAGAAAAAGGGCTGATTCAGCCTGTTTGAATAAATTGTTGATATTCAGTAACAATAGAAAAAAGGTTCAGTTTCTAATGAACTTCACCTCAGAGAGAGAACTCGGACTCGTCCGGTCTTGTCTACAGTCTCAGAGTCCACCTCACCCCGAGACCGAGACTACAACACTACTTCCTACTTCTTTTTCCTTTGCATGTGTAACAATAAAAGAAGTCTGTGTAAAATACCTTGCTTTGAGCTTTAAAAAAATATATGTTCCTCGAGGCAGAGAAAATTCCATGATCATTTTTTGTTATCGAGATTCTTAAATTACTTGACGAATCGCTGCACCCCAAATTTGGTTCTTTCACATTACCTTTAAATTAAAGAGTATGATACAGTATATCTGCATGAACATGAACAGCCTAGTTAACCACACAACTGCACAGCCTATGTCCAAAGGTTTGTGGACTCCCCTCATTAATGAATGCTTTCAGCTAGAATATAGGGCTGCAACTATGAGTCGATATAATCAATAATGTCGATTATTTAAATTTGACAACAACAAATTTATTTGTTGACTAATCGTTAATTTGGAACAGTACCGCATTACACAAAGTGCTGGAGACAGAAGAAACTTGGTCTGAATCTCCAAAAGTGCCTAAAAACACAACAGATTACATATTTATTCACTAAATATCAGTATTCTTCATGTTTAAACAACATGTGGACATTTAAATACCTTTTAATCTCATGGTCAGCTGTTTCTGTTGTTTTTAGAGATGGAGGACATGGCAGAAATAATCGTTGACTAATCAACTAATCGAAAAAATGATCATCAGATTAGTCGACTACCAAAATAATCATTAATTGCAGCCCTACTAGAATAATGGGTGGTGCCAAGCTGTCAAGTATAGCGGGGGACCTGGGAGCTCAATGGAGAGCTCCCTGATCTAATACATTGGCAAGCTGAACTATTGCCTGGCCTTGTTGCTAACAGAGATGTGCAAATGCCCCCCCCCCACACACACACAAAACTTGTCTAATCCCTGTCTAAAGAAGTATTGATAAATAGAATAAAAGAGGATCTCAGAGGAAACAATGAATAAGCTGGTTTCCCAATAATATGTGATTCTACATGATTAGAAGGTGTTGGAAGGACATCATTGATGCATTAACAGCATGTTACAACCACAGCAGTGAGAAGAAATTACCTTAATGAGTTGTTTCACTTCATGTTTGTCCAGCCGTCCATTCCCGTCCCTGTCGTAAACCTTGAAGGACCACCTCAGTTTGTCCTCAAGCCGACCACGGAGAACCAGGTGCAGGGCAGCCACGTATTCCATGAAGTCTATGGTGTTATCCTGAATGAATTGTAGATAAAGAGCATTGGGGTTAAATATCAGTTTAACTCACACATCAGTTTACACTCACACATCTCTATTACACACAAAGTTCTTTATGGAACCAAATGTGGATCTTTTATAGACCCCATTAACCACTCTGTTGCATTACTTACGTTATTAGTATCAAATGATCTGAACAGATTGTCCATGTACGCAGATTCCTCTGTGGTCGAGTCACTCGTTATTCCAAAAATCCTCTTGAACTCGTGTAGGTGCAGCTTTCCGCTGGGGCACTCGTCTGCAAACTTCTTGTAAAGCTCCTGAATCTGAGAGATGCCCACTTCACTGTCCTCCTCACCTCCTTGTACCTGACCCATTATATGATAAACCAACACCCTTTCAGTAGGAAATCCCTCTTTTAAAGCTAATTATTCCACTTTTCTTCTTCTTTTACATATAAATCTGAAATCTGTATGGATGTCAGTTGTCCGCACAGAGCCGTTTAGCCCTCGCCATCCCTTGTTGACAGAGCAGGAGGAACTGAGCCCCTCACAGTGCTGTGAGTAGATTAACTCTTGTGTACTACGGTATTTTTAGAGGCAGACGCCAATCCAATCCAATCTTCCCTTTCAGAGGCCGCATCTTACATAGACCTGAAACAACCTCACTGATTCAACAGAGACAAAAAAAAAGCAGAGCTTTGTATCACTGATAGCCTACAATTTAAAAGTACTGAGATATTGCAGAATGTTCATGTGTTTCATGTGTGCACTAATAATCACTGTTGGAATCTTTTTTATAATTTAAATAATTTAAAATTGTGCGAGTACACAGAAGGAAGCTAAGGACAGTGACGTGTGACACACAGCAACTTAATCCCTGACTGATTCTGATCCCTGCTCCTGTGTGTGCACAGACCCCCACCCACCACCAACCACCCTCCCACCCCCACACATACAGTAATCTACCTTTCTCTATACGCCATAGTCTTCCACACATTCTCACACTCCATACACATTCTCTTTCTTTCTCTCTCTCTCTTTTTCAATATTATAGTAGTGTATATACCCAGGGTTAGGTATATTAGCTAATATTTAGACTACATATAGTGGGGGAAATATATTTATTTAAACCCCTGCTGATTTTGTAATTATACCCCTTTTATAGAACAGTATATCATTTGCATGGTAGGTTTTATTATATATTATATCAACCCTTTAAGTGGTACACTCTATACCCACAATTTATCTGAACTTAATTAAATTAAGCCCGTTTTATGTTAAAAACAGAGCTGAACATTTGAGCTCTCCAATTTTGGATACACATACATTTAAACTGAGATCTTTGAGTTTAGTCTGTTCCCATTGGTAGTTTCTTTTCCATTGGCTTCTGGCACAATCTATTTGCATACTAGGTGTGTCCCCATTTTTTTGACAGTCACCATCAGTGTGTAGTCATTCCCTCTGGGCTACCTTCTGTAAACCATTAGATCATATATTATGATAAACTGGTCTCTGTGTTGTAGGCGGTAAGAACAAGTATCATTTTCTGTGCTGCTATAGTAACTCTGTGTTGGTTGTGTGCTCTATACTGTACCCTCTATAGTCTTCTTCATCTATTTTTCTATGAATATTAAAAAAAATGCTTGAATGAAATGAAAGAGATATTAAATACAAATCTGCAGATTTCATTCACCTGACCAATATTACCAGAAAATAATACACTATCATATGTATTGAATATAATCAAGAGGAAGAAGGATGATTACAAGCCATCAAACAAAGAATTTTGCACCAGGAATGGCATATTAGTGACAAGTTATTCAAAAGCAGTGTGTCAGACTGGTGGAGGAGAACATGATGCCAAGATGCATAAAAAACTGTGATTAAAAACCAGGGTTATTCCACCAAATATTGATTTCTGAACTCTTAAAACTTCAGAGGTTCTTATTGAAGATTCTCGTTCATCAGACGCTCAATCCAATGAAATCTTTCTGTACCCTTAGCAGAGAAACAGCCCCAAAGCAGATTGTTTCCACCTCCATGTTTAACAATGGGCATGGTGTTCTTGGAGTCATATGCAAAATTGTGAGTTGATAGCAAAGAGCCCAATTTTGGCCTTTCTGACCACATTACATTCTATCAAGCCTTCTCTAAAGTATCACAGGCCTGTGAATGAACATTGTTGACCAGCGGTACTGTGAAGTGTGTTACTAATGGTTTTCTTTGTAACAGTTCTCCCAGCTCCCTTGAGATCATTAACAAGCATAGTGATTCTGGCATCATTCTCATATCAAATTCTCACATCATGATTAGATTCCGGGTAATATTATTTCTATTACTGTTATTTCCTATAATTTCTTACTATGACATCGACTAGGAGAAAGGTTTTTCCATACCATCAATGTAGTAATTCATTCAGGTCATTTATTTTTTATCTTCAGTGTTCATATGGATGATCTCAACATTTCCTCAAGCACCCTCTGATACAGTGAAGACTTCATAGTGGATTCTATGTTGAAGAGCTTACCAGACCCAAACCACAATGCTTCCACCCCCATGCTTCACAGTAGGTATGCAGTTCTTATTCTCAAATGCTGTTTTAGCTTTGCTCTAACATGTCTTTTTAGTCTTAAGTACGCCCATATGCAACTCAAACTTCTTTGTTCTCTTTCTATTGATAGATGATGTACCGTGACATGAATTGAACTAGTTAGGACAGCCTGACCTGTTCTGAAATCCACTTGTAAATTATTTTCAGAACAGTGAAATGGCTGATTTCTAAAATGCATGAGATTTTTGTAAATTTCTTCCCAGACTCATCTGTTTCTGCATGTCTGAGGATTAAATGAGACCACCTTCTCTAATGTCCACTCTAACAATTATCCCATCTAACAATTACTTTTTCTACCTGTGTTTTTGATTTATGACTATAATGATTACTATAATGATTCAAATTTATTCCAGTTAAATTTATTACTATTACTATTATTTCCTATAATTTCCTATTATGACTGGTAAAAATGTTTTTCCACACCTCCAATTTATTCAAGTCTGTGAGGCTTTATATTTAGTCTTCATATGGATGATCTCAACATTTTCTCAAGCACCCTCTGATACAGTTAAGAATTCACAGTGAGATTTTTTAAATCTCTTTCCAAACTAATCAGTATCTGCATGTTTAAAGTGTAAATGAGACAGCCTCCTCTAATGTCCCCTCTAACAATGATCTAATCATTTCCTGCTGATTTACAGCTGCTGCTTTGTAATTTTAAACTTTTAGGTTTTAATAAATGTAAGGGCATTCTAACTCATCACAAGAACTTTTGTACTTTTGTACACATGTACTTTTAAAAACAATCTCTCATTACTGTTCAAATACAACTCAAATGTCTATATATTTGAATATGCTTTAAAAAACAAGGGTTTAATGAAGTTTTCCACTTTTTAACATAACCGTAAACATATATGATAGAGTATATTGCATAGAAAAAATTTGACTAGCTTATATAGTAAGGTAGACAATAGTAAAAATAGAGCAATGTAAACTGCATATTAATAGTAAGGTACACTAGCAAATTGAGTCTATGTATAGAGATATATAGAGTAATGTAGATAATGGTGTACTATGGTTGACTATAGCAGAATGTGCTCTTGGTTTTCTTTAAGAGAGATTACTTAGGTCCACCGACCTAACCTCATTCTCAACTCTAATCCAATTAATGTATTGTACCATTCAGAATCAGCTAATTACCCTGCCCTGTCCCAAAGAAACCTCCTTACACTGCACTTTAAATATACTGTACAGACAACATAAAGAAATGCATAGGCAACTGGAGATGGCAAATCATGTTTTTTTTAATTTAAAATACATCCACATACAGGAAACAGAAAAAACATACAGTATTTTTTTCTTTTAAAATTCATAACTCCAATGCTTCTTGTGGCACCAGACTGCACACTCTCTACAGGACTCAATTTCCCAGAATACCACAGCCCCCCTGAACCTGAAATGTTCTTGTGTACTCAGCACCACATTTTCATGTCTAAATATCAATATACTGATATTAATCAAAAAACAATAATTTCCCCTCTGATAAACTAAACTGGTAATAAAATATTTGTTTAAATGCATACCTTTGTTTATTTGCTTCAGAATCAGCTTATCTTTCTTAAACTATTTTAATTAGCAGTTTTCCTGTACTTATTTACTATTTATACCTGTGTTTTTGTAACCTGTATACAGACTGTAATTGTTTATTTCATGTTTGTACCTTCAAATTTATATTAATACGTCCATATTAGATTCCGGCTAATATTATTATTATTTCCTATAATTTCTTACTATGACATTGACTAGTAAAAATGTTTTTCCACACCTCGATGTTGAATTCACTCAGGCCTGTGGTGATGCTTCATCTTCAGTGTTCATATGTTCATAATCTCAAAATTTCCCCAAGCATCCTCTGATACAGTGAAGAATTCACAGTGCATTCTATGTTGAAGAGCTTACCAGCCCCAAACCACGATGCCTCCACCCCCATGCTTCACAGTAGGTATGCGGTTCTTGTGCTCAAATGCTGTGTTAGGTTTGCACAAACATGTCTTTTTAGTCTAAAGCACACTCCCCCAAAACATGATGCTTCCGCCCCCATGCTTCACAGTAGGTACACAGTTCTTTTGTGGTATATTTGCACAAATCTAACACAGTATTTGAGCAAAAGAACTGCATAGCTAGTGTGCAGCATGGGACCATAATAAACATAGGAACATGTTTATTAGAACTACAAATACTGCAAAGTACTGCGAGTGTTCTGTCATTGCATACCAAGAAGGTTTCTTTGATCTTTGTCCCTTTTTGAACAGTTTGCCCATACCATATTGAATCTTCTTCTTTGATTTATATCGGCGAGCTTCTTGTTTGTCCAACAGTTCTTTTGTTATTAGTGCTTATGAACTTATGAAGCAATGGTCATTTAATTATAAGGGTCATTGTACTGTAGTATTGCTAAACACTATTACAATATACAGTATATATAATATACATTTTATACACCTTATTGGCTTGGTTGATCACACAGCTGTACAGTTTGCTGCAAGTAACCAGACCCCCAGTGTAAAAGCTGCTCAGTGGTCTGATACAATCAAACAATGAGTAAAAGCAGCCAGTGTAGCGCCGTGGTTCAGTCATGGTGTGTGAAAGAAGGCCAAACTCCTAAACCACAGGGTGGGCCACTTCACATTATAAAAGCCCCATTCTCCAGCACAGCGAAAGCAAGGCGAGATCAGGGATCTTTATTCCTGTTATGGATGAACCAGCCGCTGACATTGACGTCCAGCTTCAGAACATCCATCACCCACTCGTCTTGCTGCGCTCCTTCCAAAAACTCAGTCAAAGAGATTTGACCTACAGAAAAAGAGAGAAAGAGAAAAAGAGAGAGTTTGAGAGAACGGTAAACTGTAATAGTGACTCTAGAGAATCTGAAAACATTTAAGTCTGACAGTAAAAGATTAATATGACACAAAAGACCCACATTTCAGGCATTTTTCCAAGTATTTATATCTAAAACTGATACAGAGTTCAGAAGATTGCACCTGGAACATGTGACTTCAGGTCAGGTAAGTTTTGTTGCCCAGGTGCGTCCTGATTCATGATCAATTATTCAAACATTAAATAGCGCTAAATGTCTATGTTCAGTTTCAGATCAGGATTTTATCTGTACAGACTGCGCATTTATAGTTAGAGGAGTAACCAACATGAAGAGAGCTGTCTATGGGTGAAAAACAACCACTTCTCAAATATTGGTCATAACCAGTGCAACTGTTTGGAATGTCCTGAAGAAGAAAGTCATCACTGGTGTACTAAATAACAGATGTCAAACAGGTAGACCAAGAAAAAACACAGCAGTTGATGACATAAACATTGTGATACTTTAAAGAAAGAACCTAAAACAACTGCTTTATATACACAACAACCTAAAGAGGGCAGGAGTGAAGATATCAGAAACTACTGTTCACAAACGACTTCATAAACAAAAGCAAAGAGGCTTCAACAGAAGACGAAAAGCACTATTAACAAGATAACTAACAAGACCAGGCTGGAATTTACCAAGAAGTACAGAGAAAAGCCTGTGGACTGATTATCGACTCATGAGACAAAGAAAAACGTTTACTAAATCTAATGGAAAGGCTAAAGTTTACAAAAAAAAACAAAAAAGAATCTGCTCATGATCTCAAACATACGAGCTCATCTGTGAAACACATTGGAGGTAGTTTCATGGCTTAAGCTTGCATGGCTTGCAATGGCCATTTATGGAACTAAACTGATTGTGAGATCCTTCATCATGCAGCAAGATAATGACAGGAGAAATAATTATATGGGCCTTACTGTTCCAATACTTTTATAGGAGACTGTACATAGTCTATAGGATGTATATGCTTATATTAAGCAAACATATAAATTACACTTATAATGCTTGGTAAGACAAAAAATCTTATCTAAAAAACAAATGTGAATTGTTGTTTTGAAATCAGAAAAGAGAAGATAATAGAGGGGTCCTATAATAAAAGAGTGTCCTATTCTTTTGGCACTAGTTTCCTCCTCCTCCTTCTCTATTACTCCAAAAAAAGGGAAGGAAAATAAGCAATAATTGTGACAATGGGACAGCTGATCCCTTTTAATGCAACATTGACTACTGATAAACTGAGCCAATCACAACGCTCACTTTTAGCTCTCCTAATACTGCTTCTAATACTGGAGGAGAGGAGGAGGAGCAAAAGTTTCTAGACACAGCCGGTGCCTGTCTAAGTCAGAATCCTGTCTGAGGAAGCAGCATTACTTTTCAGATACTGCCACCTGCAGGATTTCATGAAGTATTGCATGCTGAAAGATATAAAATGCCACTGCAGTTGCATCCACGCACATTTTTTATGCCCATATTTGGAGTTCTGTGTCCAAGCTGCATTTGTCTATGTAAAATGTATGGGCTTTTCAAAAACTTTTCTTCTGTGGTTAAAAAATATGCCCAGAACCCTGTACTGATTTTATTCTGAGTACATTTTCCTCTTAAACATCACTGGATCCTCTAAGTTACGAGATCATGAATGGATTATTATCCCTCTTCACAGATGATCATTAAATCATTTAAACAGGTGAAATCCCCATTCAGTCTGGTCATGTTGAGCACAATCTTCTCAAGATAATTAAAACACTATAACCCATATTAATACCCCACTGTAAAATCCAGAGAGGCTGGGGAGAAAAAAGGCTGGTTGAGCAGCTTTAGCATAATATATGATGTCATGTAAGTTTCATGGTTTATCTTGTCTGTCAGTATAACCAGTGTGGTTGACTAGTTTTATTATTACATAAACTGATATAAAGCCAGCGTTTAAAGCTATGGTTCTGGAGTAACACTGTGCTGCTAGATTTAGTGTTTTCCTGCTGTATCACTTCCAGCTCGCCTCAGTGAGGGCAGATAGTTCATTAGTTGGATCAGCTGGGCTGTAATATGCCATTCTGAGCCGCTGTGCCATGACGTCAGTTCAGTGCACTGTAGCATTAGCTTAAAGCTAGCTATATTCTAATTACGACTCTTAAACAATCTCGTAATTCAGAGGATCCAGTGATGTTCAGTGGAAAAATGCACACAGAATAAAACGCACAGGGGTCTGAACAGATTTATTTACCACAGAATGTTATAGAGAATGTGATAGATGGAAAGCCTATTCATTCTGCCCATAGAGAAATTCAGCTTAGACAAGGAATTCCAAATATGGGCATATTAGGACTACAGAATGAGGCTGACATTACTAAGGTGGGGCGGAAGAATTTTACAGAAATTCCGTCAGAGAAATCGTACATTAAATGTGCCCAACATAGCTAATTTTACTGGCCCATTTAAACTGAATAGCTGCCCATCTTACCTGAATATTGTGCTGTAGCTCAAGAACGAACATACTGATACTTTAACTCTCATAATTCCCCCCAAAAAATAACTTTTTCCAAACTAAAAATTATTCAAAAAGAGCCATGTCAACACTTTGCATGAATATCATCTCTATATGACTCTATACACATTCTCATAATACATTATGATGCATTCAAAAGGCATTATATACATGGCTATAAATATTTATTAAGTTGGCTTGGAAAAGCCAACTTATTGTTCTTCGTAATCTTCTTATTAAGTTGGCTTGGAAAAGCCAACTTACTGTTCTTCGTAATCTTATTATTATTAAGTTGGCTTGGAAAAGCCAACTTACTGTTCTTCGTAATCTTATTATTATTATTATTCTATAAACTTTTTATAAACAGTTTCTCCTCCTACAGTTTTCAAGCTAGAACCACCAAACTTCACAAGATGATAGAACCTATTGCCGCGGGGTGTGCTTGTGCTTTTCTAAGTGATCGGACCACCAGGGTCCGATCGGTGGTCCGCCAAAGTCAGATTTTTTCCCATAGACTTCCATTCACACTTTTTTCAAACGGCTCTAAAAGTCACAATTTTCGAGCTAGAACCACGAAATTCACAAGACATACAGAACTTGCAGAGACGTTTCAGACGATATGCTGATCTCACCGAAACGATTTACGGTTTTCGTAAAATTATCGTACGAACTTTCCCCATAGGAATGAATGGGCGGAATGTTGGCCATCTCACACACACCAGCCGATCCTGCGCACGGCCCCCCTCTCTGCCCTGCTCCTCAGTACTGTATCTGTATGGAGAAGAGACTGCTGAACACAACCCACACCAGAACCAATACAACACTACACACACACCACACTACACGCACGCACACACCACACACACTTCAAACCACACATACCCCACACCACACCACACATACACCACACCACACACACTTCAAACCACACATACCCCACACCACATACACTCCACATTACACATACCCCACACCACACACACTTCAAACCACACATACCCCACACCACACACTTCACACCCCACACCACACACACTCCACATTACACATACCCCACACCACATACACTCCACATCACACATACCCCACACCACACACACTTCAAACCACACACACCCCACACCACACACTTCACACCCCACACCACACACACTCCACACACTCACCACACAACACACAGTCCACTCCCCACACTCACTCCACACCACACAAACTCCACAGCCCACACCACATACACTCTACACACCACACACCTCACACCACACACAGTCCACACCACACCCTACACACATTCCACACCACACATACCTCACACCAAACACACTCCACCCCACACACTCCACACCACACATACACCACACCACACACACTTCAAACCACACATACCACACACACTCCACATCACACATACCCCACACCACACACTTTAAACCACACATACCCCACACCACACACATACCACACACACACTCCACACCACACAAACCCCACACCACACACACTGTAAACCACACACAAACTCCACAGCTCACATACCCCACACCACACACACTCCACCCCACACATACCACACACACTTCACAACCCACACTGCACACACCCCACACCACACACACTTCAAACCACACATACCCCACACCACACACACTCCACACCACACAAACCGCACACCACACACACTTCAAACCACACAAACCCCACACCACAAACACTTCAAACCACACATACCCCACACCACACACACTTCAAACCACACATACCCCACACCACACACACTTCAAACCACACATACCCAACACCACAAACACTCCACACCACACAAACCCCACACCACACTTTAAACCACACACTTTAAACCACACACTCTCCACAGCTCACATAGCCCACACCACACACACTCCACCCAAAACACAATTCATACCCCACACCACACACACTTTAAAACACACACACACTCCACAGCTCACACACCCCACACCACACACACTCCACCCCACACATACCACACACACTTCACACCACACACTCCACACCACACATACCCCACACCGCACACACTCCACACCACACTTACCCCACACCCCACACACTCCATACCACACACACACTCCACAGCTCATATACCCCACCCCACACATACTTCACACCCCACACCACACATAACCCACACTCTCCATACCACGCACACACTCCACAGCTCACAAACCCCACACCACACACACTCCACCCCACACATACCACACACTTCACACCCCACACCACACATACCCCACACTCTCCATACCACACACACACTCCACAGCTCACATACCCCACACCATACACACTCCACCCCACACATACCACACACAGTTCACACCACACACACCCCACACTCCACCACACATACACCACACCACACACTCCACACCACATACACCCCACACCATACATACTCCACCCCACACATACCACACACAGTTCACACCACACCTACCCCACACCACACACTCCACACCTGACACACCCCACACTCCACACACTCCATACCACACACACACACCCCACATACACCCCACACCACACCACGCACTCTACACACCCCACAAACTCCACACCCAACACACTCCACACCACACACACTCTACAGCCCACACCACAACCAGTTAGCAACACCTTAGCCACACCACGCACTCCACACACCACACACGCCCCACACCACACACGCTCAACACCACACACACTCTACAACCGACACCACAACCAGTTAGCAACACCTTAGCAACCACCTGGAAAACGTTGGCAACTGCCTAGCAATCACTTAGCAACCACTTTAGAAATTATAGCAACTGCCTAGCAACCAGTTAGCAACACCTTAGCAACCACCTGGAAAACGTTAGCAACTGCCTAGCAACAGCTTAGCAACCACTTTAGAAATGACAGCAACTGCCTAGCAACCACTTAGTAACCACATGGAATACGTTAGCAACTGCCTAACAACCACTTAGCAACCACTTTAGAAATGATAGCAAGGCCTAGCAACCACGTGGAAAACGTTAGCAACTGCCTAGCAACCACTTAGCAACCACTTTAGGAATGATAGCAACTGCCTAGCAACCACTTAGCAACACCTTAGCAACCACCCCGGATACCATAGCAACACCTTAGCAACCGCCTAGCAACTCCTTAGCAACCACCTAGCACTCACCTAGCAACACCTTAGCAACCACCCCGGATACCATAGCAACACCTTAGCAACCACCTAGCAACACCTTAGCAACCACCCCAGAAACCATAGCAACACATTAGCAACCACCTAGTAACACATTAGCAACCACCCTGGATACCATAGCAACACCTTAGCAACCACCTAGCAACACCTTAGCAACCACCCTGGATACCATAGCAACACCTTAGCAACCACCTAGCAACACCTTAGCAACCACCCCGGATACCATAGCAACACCTTAGCAACCACCTAGCAACACCTTAGCAACCACCCCAGAAACCATAGCAACACATTAGCAACCACCTAGTAACACATTAGCAACCACCTTGGATACCATAGCAACACCTTAGCAACCACCTAGCAACACCTTAGCAACCACCCCGCATACCATAGCAACACCCTAGCAACAACCTAGCAACCACCTAGCAACACCTTAGCAACCGCCTGTAATATGTTAGCAACTGCCTAGCAACCAGTTAGCAACAGCTTAGCAACCACCTGGAAAACATTAGCAACTGCCTAGCAACAGCTTAGCAACCACTTCAGAAATGATAGCAACTGCCTAGCAACAAATTGGCAATCAAAAGATTAACCAAAAGTTTTACGATTTCAGCATTTAAACAAACGTTTTTAGATTTCAGCGTTTAACTAAACGTTTTTAGATTTCAGCGTTTAACCAAACGTTTTTAGATTTCAGCGTTTAACCAAACATTTTTAGATTTCGGCGTTTTTGGCATTTAGCGTTTAGCCAAAAGTTAACAGCATATCCACGACTCTTCACACTCTGCAGACAGAAACAGCTTAGCAACCATTTTAACTTTTTAAAGTTATTAGCGTTCTTTTCCAAGCCAACTTAAAGTTCGTTCACGAACTTTGCCTTTTCTAGTTATTATTATTATTATTATTATTCTATAAACTTTTTATAAACAGTTTCTCCTCCTACAGTTTTCAAGCTAGAACCACAAAACTTCACAAGATGATAGAACCTATTGCCGCGGGGTGTGCTTGTGCTTTTCTAAGTGATCGGACCACCAGGGTCCGATCGGTGGTCCGCCAAAGTCAGATTTTTTCCCATAGACTTCCATTCACACTTTTTTCAAACGGCTCTAAAAGTCACAATTTTTGAGCTAGAACCACGAAATTCACAAGACATACAGAACTTGCAGAGACGTTTCAGACGATATGCTGATCTCACCGATACGATTTACGGTTTTCGTAAAATTATCGTACGAACTTTCCCCATAGGAATGAATGGGCGGAATGTTGGCCATCTCACACACACCAGCCGATCCTGCGCACGGCCCCCCTCTCTGCCCTGCTCCTCAGTACTGTATCTGTATGGAGAAGAGACTGCTGAACACAACCCACACCAGAACCAATACAACACTACACACACAGCACACACCCCACACCACACACAGTCCACACCACACCTTATACACATTCCACACCACACATACCCCACACCAAACACACTCCACACCACACATACCCCACACCACACACACTCCACCCCACACAAACCCCACACCACACTCACTTCAAACCCCACACCACACACACTTCAATCCACACATACCCCACACCACACACACTCCACACCACACAAACCCCACACCAAACACACTTTAAACCACACACACTCCACAGGTCACATACCCCACACCACACACTCCACCCCACACATACCACACACTTCACACCCCACACCACACACTCCACACCACACATACCCCACACCACATACACTTTAAACCACACACAAACTCCACAGCTCATATACCCCACACCACACACACTCCACACCACACATACCCCACACCCCACACACTCCATACCACACACACACTCCACAGCACACATACCCCACACCCCACACACTCCATACCACACACACACTCCACAGCTTACATACCCAACACCACACACACTTCAAACCACACATACCCCACACCACACACACTCCACACCACACACACACACTCCACAGCTCACATACCCCAAACCACACACACTTCAAACCACACATACCCCACACCACACACACTTCAATCCACACATACCCCACACCACACACACTTCAAACCACACATACCCCACACCACACTCACTTCAAACCACACATACCCCACACCACACTCACTTCAAACCACACATACCCCACACCACACACACTTCAAACCACACAAACCCCACACCACACACACTTCAACCCACACATACCCCACACCACACACACTTCAAACCACACATACCCCACACCATACACACTCCACACCACACAAACCCCACACCACACACACTTTGAAATCACACACACTCCACAGCTCACATAGCCCACACCACACACACTCCACCCCACACATACCACACACAATTCACACCACACACTCCACACCACACATACCCCACACCACACACACTTTAAACCACACACTCCACAGCTCATATACCCCACACCACATACATTTCAAACCACACATAACCCACACCACACACTCTCCACACGACACAAACCCCACACCACACACATTTCAAACCCCACACCACACACACTTCAAACCACACATACCCCACACCACAAACGCTTCAATCCACACATACACCACACCACACACACTCCACACCACACAAACCCCACACCACACACATTTCAAACCCCACACCACACACACTTCAAACCACACATACCCCACACCACACACGCTTCAATCCACACATACCCCACACCACACACACTCCACACCACACAAACCCCACACCACACACACTTTAAACCAGACACATTCCACAGCTCACATACCCCACACCACACACTCCACCCCACACATACCACACACTTCACACCCCACACCACACACTCCACACCACACATACCCCACACCACATACACTTTAAACCACACACAAACTCCACAGCTCATATACCCCAACCACACACACTCCACACCACACATACCCCACACACTCCATACCACACACACACTCCACAGCTCACATACCCCACACCACACACTCCACACCACACAAACCCCACACCACACACACTTCAAACCACACAAACCCCACACCACACACACTTCAAACCACACATACCCCACACCACACTCACTTCAAACCACACATACCCCACACCACACTCACTTCAAACCACACATACCCCACACCACACACACTTCAAACCACACAAACCCCACACCACACACACTTCAAACCACACATACCCCACACCACACACACTTCAAACCACACATACCCCAAACCACACACACACCACACAAACCCCACACCACACACACTTTAAACCACACACACTCCACAGCTCACATAGCCCACACCACACACACTCCACCCCACACATACCACACACCCCACACACTCCATACCACGCACACACTCCACAGCTCACATACCCCACACAATACACAATCCACCCCACACATACCACACACAGTTCACACCACACATACCCCACACCACACACACTCCACACCTGACACACACCCCACACTCCACCACACATACACCACACCACACACTCCACACCACATACAACCCACACCATACATACTCCACCCCACACATACCACACACAGTTCACACCACACCTACCCCACACCACACACACTCCACACCTGACACACCACACACACTCCATACCACACACACACACTCCACAGCACACCCCACATACACCCCACACCACACCACGCACTCTACACACCCCACAAACTCCACACCCAACACACTCCACACCACACACACTCTACAGTCCACACCACAACCAGTTAGCAACACCTTTGCCACACCACACCATGCTCTCCACACACGCCCCACACCACACACGCTCAACACCACACACACTCTACAACCCACACCACAACCAGTTAGCAACACCTTAGCACACAACCAGTTAGCACACCACACCATGCTCTCCACACACGCCCCACACCACACACGCCCCACACCACACACGCTCAACACCACACACGCTCAACACCACACACACTCTACAACCCACACCACAACCAGTTAGCAACACCTTAGCAACCACCTGGAAAACGTTGGCAACTGTCTAGCAATCACTTAGCAACCACTTTAGAAATTATAGCAACTGCCTAGCAACAGCTTAGCAACCACTTAGTTACCACATGGAAAACGTTAGCAACTGCCTAACAACCACTTAGCAACCACTTTAGAAATGATAGCAACTGCCTAGCAACCACGTGGAAAACATTAGCAACTGCCTGGCAACCACTTTAGGAATGATAGCAACGGCCAAGCAACCACTTAGCAAACACTTAGCAACCACAAGGAAAACGCTAGCAACTGCCTAGCAACCACTTAGCAAACACTTCAGAAATGATAGCAACTACCTAGCAACCAGTTAGCAACACCTTAGCAACCACCTAGAAAACATTAGCAACTGCCTAGCAACCAGTTAGCAACCACATGGAAGACGTTAGCAACGGCCTAACAACCACTTAGCAACCCTTTTTAGAAATTATAGCAACTGCCTAGCAACCACATCAAAAACGTTAGCAATTGCCTAGCAACCACTAAGTAACCACTTTAGAAATGATAGCAACTGCCTAGCAACCACTTAGCAACACCTTAACAACCACTAGGAAAACATTAGCAACTGCCTATGAACCACTTAGCAACCACTTTAGAAATTATAGCAACTGCCTAGCAACCACTTAGCAACATCTTAGCAACCACTTTAGAAATTATAGCAACTTCCTAGCAACCAGTTAGCAACACCTTAGCAACCATGTGGAATATAAGAGCAACTGCCTAGCAACAGATTAGCAACCACCTGGTATATGTTAGCAACCCGTTAGCAACAGCTAAACGTTTCTAGATTTTAGCATTTAACCAAATGTCTTTAGATTTCAGCGTTTAACCAAACGTTTTTAGATTTCCGCGTTTTTGGCATTTAGCTTTTAGCCAAAAGTTAACAGCATATCAACGACTCTTCACACTCTTCAGACAGAAACAGCTTAACAACCATTTAAACTTTTCAACGTTATTAGCGCTCTTTTCCAAGCCAACTTAAAGTTCGTTCACGAACTTTGCCTTTTCTAGTTTTTTTTATTAAGTTGGCTTGGAAAAGCCAACTTATTGTTCTTCGTAATCTTCTTATTATTATTATTATTCTTACGCCTTTTTTTCTGTACGCTACTCCTCCTAGAGCTTTCAACGTAGAATCACGAAACTTTCACGGATCGTAGGACCTATGCCAACTTAGCGTGCTTGTGCTTTTTGGAGCGATTTATCGTACGGTTTTCGTAAAAACTTCGTAAACGTACGCATTTTTTCCCCATAGGAATGAATGGGGCGAAATTTTAAACGTCCGTAACCGCCACAATTTTTGAGATACGAAGACCAAATTTGGCGAGCTTATAGATCTTACCGAGATCTTTAAATTAATAGC
Source organism: Astyanax mexicanus (assembly GCF_023375975.1). Lineage (NCBI taxonomy): Eukaryota > Metazoa > Chordata > Actinopteri > Characiformes > Acestrorhamphidae > Astyanax > Astyanax mexicanus. The sequence continues at coordinate 46,266,966 of NC_064416.1, read as the reverse complement.
AGGTTGCGAAGCGATACGACGTACGGTTTTCGTACAATTTTCGTACGAAGTTTTCCCATAGAAATGAATGGGGGGCCCAGAGTTCCATCTCGCACACGAGCAGCTCTGCGCACGGAACCCCTTCTCTCCCCTGCTCCTCCAGTACTGTGAGTGTATGGAGGAGCTGCTGTATGGAGCAGCTATCAGTCAAAAGTTTGGACACCCCGGCACCCCAGCCAGGGTTTAGCAACCACCTATTAACTGCTTAGCAACCACTCTCTCTTTCTCACTCTCTCTTTCGCTCTCTACTTCTCTAATTCTCACTCTCTTTCCCACTCTCTCTCTATTTCTATATTTCTCACTCTTTCTTTTGCTCTCTACTTCTCTACTTCTCACTCTCTCTTTTGCTCTCTACTTCTCTATTTCTCACTCTCTTTTGCTCTCTACTCCTCTATTTCTCACTCTCTTTCTCACTCTCTCTCTACGTCTCTATTTCTCACTCTATTTCTCACTCTCTCTCTACGTCTCTATTTCTCACTCTATTTCTCACTCTCTCTCTACTTCTCTATCTCACTCTCTCTTTCTCACTCTCTCTCTACTTCTCTAATTCTCACTCTATCTTTCCCACTCTCTCTCTATTTCTATATTTCTCACTCTTTCTTTTGCTCTCTACTTCTCTACTTCTCACTCTTTCTTTTGCTCTCTACTTCTCTACTTCTCACTCTCTCGTTTGCTCTCTACTTCTCACTCTCTCTTTTGCTCTCTACTTCTCTATTTCTCACTCTCTCTCTACGTCTCTATTTCTCACTCTCTCTACTTCTCTATTTCTCACTCTTTCTCACTCTCTCTCTACGTCTCTATTTCTCACTCTCTCTCTACGTCTCTATTTCTCACTCTCTCTCTCTACTTCTATATTTCTCACTCTCTCTACTTCTATATTTCTCACTCTCTTTTTCACTCTCTCTCTACGTCTCTATTTCTCACTCTCTCTCTACTTCTCTATTTCTCACTCTCTTTCTCACTCTCTCTCTACGTCTCTATTTCTCACTCTCTCTACTTCTCTATTTCTCACTCTCTCTTTCTCACTCTCTCTCTACTTTTCTATTTCTCACTCTCTCTTTCTCACTCTCTCTACTTTTCTGTCTCTTTCTTTCTACTTTTCTATTTCTCTATTTCTCTCTTACTCTCTCTTTATTTCTCGCTCTTCTCTCTACTTCTCTTTCACTCTACTTTTCTGTCTTGCTTTCTCTTTCTATCTATCTCTCTACTACATCCTTTTTCTTTCTCTACTTCTTTATTTCTCGATCTCTCTTTTTCCCTAATTCTCTTTCTCTCGCTCAATATTTCTCCCTACTTGTCACTCTTTTTCTCACATTCTCGGGTGTTCTTTCTCTACTTCTCACGCTGATTTTCTCTCTACTTCTCTATTTCAGGCTCTCCCTTTTTCTGTACTTCTACATTTAACACTCTTTCTTTTTATCTACTACTGCCTAGGAACCAGTTAGATACACCTTAGCAACCACCTGGAAAACATTAGCAACTGCCTAGCAACCACTTAGCAACCATGTGTAATACGTTAGCAACTGCCTAGCAACCAGATAGCAACACCTTAGCAACCACCTGGAAAACGTTAGCAACTGCCTAGCAACTGCTTAGCAACCACTTTAGAAATGGTAGCAACTGCCTAGCGACCAGTTAGATACACCTAGCAACACCTTAGCAACCACCCCAGATACCATAGCAACATCTTAGCAACCACCTAGCAACACCTTAGCAACCACCCCAGATACCATAGCAACATCTTAGCAACCACCTAGCAACACCTTAGCAACCACCCTAGACACCATAGCAACACCTTAGCAACCGCCTAGCAACACCTTAGCAACCACCTTGCAACCACCTAGCAACACCTTAGCAACCACCCCGGATACCATAGCAACACCTTAGCAACACCTTAGCAACCACCTAGCAACACCTTAGCAACCACCCTGGATACCATAGCAACACCTTAGCAACCACCTAGCAACACCCTAGCAACCACCTAGCAACCACCTAGCAACACCTTAGCAACCACCCTGGATACCATAGCAACACCTTAGCAACCACCTAGCAACACCTTAGCAACCACCTAGAAACACCTTAGCAACCACCCAGGATACCATAGCAACACCTTAGCAACCACCTAGCAACACCTTAGCAACCACCCTGGATACCATAGCAACACCTTAGCAACCACCTAGCAACACCTTAGCAACCACACCATAGCATCCACCCCGGATACCATAGCAACACTTAAGCAACCGCCTAGCAACCACCTAGCAACACCTTAGCAACCACCCCGGATACCATAGCAACACCTTAGCAACCACCTAGCAACACCTTAGCAACCACCTAGCAACACCTTAGCAACCACCTAGAAACACCTTAGCAACCACCCAGGATACCATAGCAACACCTTAGCAACTGCCTAGCAACCACCTAGCAACACCTTAGCAACCACCCAGGATAGCATAGCAACACCTTAGCAACCACCTAGCAACACCTTAGCAACCACCCCGGATACCATAGCAACACCTTAGCAACCACCTAGCAACACCTTAGCAACCACCCTGGATACCATAGCAACACCTTAGCAACCACCTAGCAAAACCTTAGCAACCACCTAGCAACACCCTAGCAACCACCTAGCAACACCTTAGCAACTGCCTAGCAACCACCTAGCAACACCTTAGCAACCACCCAGGATAGCATAGCAACACCTTAGCAACCACCTAGCAACACCTTAGCAACCACCTAGCAATACCTTAGCAACCACCCTGGATACCAAATCAACACCTTAGCAACCATCTAGCAACACCCTAGCAACCACCTAGCAACCACCTAGCAACACCTTAGCAACCACCCTGGATACCATAGCAACACCTTAGCAACCACCTAGCAACACCTTAGCAACCACCCCGGATACCATAGCAACACCATAGCCACCACCTAGCAACACCTTAGCAACCACCTAGCAACACCTTAGCAACCACCCTGGATACCATAGCAACCGCCTAGCAACACCCTAGCAACCACCTAGCAACACCTTAGCAACCACCTAGCAACACCTTAGCAACCACCTTGCAACCACCTAGCAACACCTTAGCAACCACCCCGGATACCATAGCAACACCTTAGCAACCACCCCGGATCCCATAGCAACACCTTAGCAACCACCTAGCAACCCTCTAGCAACCACCTAGCAACACCTTAGCAACCACCCCAGATACCATAGCAACACCTTAGCAACCACCTAGCAACACCTTAGCAACCACCCCAGATACCATAGCAACCAGTTAGCAACCACCTGGAAAATATTAGAAACTGCCTAATAACCACTTAAAAACCATTTGGAATACGTTAGGAATTGCCTAGCAACAAGTTAGCAACAGCTTAGCAACCACCTGGAATATGTTCGCAACTGCCTAGCAACCAATTAGCAAGCACTAAGCAACGATGTGGACTACATTAGCAACTGCCTAGCAACTACCTAGCAACCACTTAGCAACCATGTGTAATACATTAGCAACTGCCTAGCAACCAGATAGCAACACCTTAGCAACCACCTGGAAAACGTTAGCAACTGCCTAGCAACTGCTTAGCAACCACTTTAGAAATGGTAGCAACTGCCTAGCGACCAGTTAGATACACCTAGCAACACCTTAGCAACCACCCCAGATACCATAGCAACATCTTAGCAACCACCTAGCAACACCTTAGCAACCACCCAAGACACCATAGCAACACCTTAGCAACTGCCTAGCAACACCTTAGCAACCACCTAGCAACACCTTAGCAACCACCCCGGATACCATAGCAACACCTTAGCAACCACCTAGCAACACCTTAGCAACCACCCTGGATACCATAGCAACACCTTAGCAACCACCTAGCAAAACCTTAGCAACCACCTAGCAACACCCTAGCAACCACCTAGCAACACCTTAGCAACCACCTTGCAACCACCTAGCAACACCTTAGCAACCACCCCGGATACCATAGCAACACCTTAGCAACCACCTAGCAACACCTTAGCAACCACCCAAGACACCATAGCAACACCTTAGCAACCACCTAGCAACACCTTAGCAACCACCCCGGATACCATAGCAACCAGTTAGCAACCACCTGGAAAATATTAGAAACTGCCTAATAACCACGTAAAAACCATTTGGAATACGTTAGCAGTTGCCTAGCAACAAGTTAGCAACAGCTTAGCAACCACCTTGAATATGTTCGCAACTGCCTAGCAACCAATTAGCAAACACTAAGCAACGATGTGGACTACATTAGCAACTGCCTAGCAACTACCTAGCAACCACTTAGCAACACTTTACTTTATAAGATAATTATAAGCTTTTCACCATGTTAGCCAAAACTTTTTGGACTTCAACATTTAGCCGAAAGTCAACAGCATAGCAACCACTCTTCACACGCTTTAGACAGAAATATCTTAGCAACCATTTTAACTATTCAACGTTATTTAACTATTTAACGTACTTTTCCAAGCCAACTTAAAGTTCGTTATCGAACTTTCCTTTTCTAGTTAAGTTGGCTTGGAAAAGCCAACTTATTGTTCTTCGAAATCTTATTATTAAGTTGGCTTGGAAAAGCCAACTTATTGTTCTTCGAAATCTTATTATTAAGTTGGCTTGGAAAAGCCAACTTCTTGTTCTTCGTAATCTTCTTATTATTATTAGTGTGATTGCAGTAATGCAATCACAGTATTGTTCTTCTTAAGTCTTATTCTTATTATTATTATTATTATTATTATTATTATTCCACCTGTTTTTTGTCCGGTTAACTAGTGCCGCAGTTTTCGAAATATCGACTTCGTTCAAAAGAGAAAACGTGCGTCCATATCGGGAATGGTGGGCTTGTATACAGCTTTCCGATCGGACTTACGTTTTTCGTAAAAACTTCGTAAGTACGCGTTTTTTTGACCATTGAAAATGAATGGGCAGAACTTTGCACGCCCGTGGACGTCGCAATTTTTGAAATACAAAGATGAAACCAATTGAGGACCTGTAGAACTTATTGAGCTCTTTCCGAAAATATGCGTTACGAAAAGTTTTGTCGTACGGATTTCGTACGATTGTCGTACGAAGTGGCCCCATTGGAATGAATGGGGCCAATCGGAGGACGGCAGCTAGATCGAAGGACAGGTAGCTAGAACTCCAGTACTGTGAGTGTATGGAGCAGCTATGGGATAAAACAGCATTAGGTCAAAAGTTTGGACACCCCGGCCCCCCAGTACTGTGTGTAATGGAGCCACGGGTCAAAAGTTTGGACACCCCGGCCCCCCAGTACTGTGTGTAATGGAGCCACGGGTCAAAAGTTTGGACACCCCCGAACGGCCAGAGCAACCTAGCGTGCATAGCTGATTGATGTATTTGCACGTTGCGTAGCAACGTGCAAACACCATTTAATCTAATTTATGCATATAAATCACCTAGCAACCACCTAGAAACACCATAGCAACCACCCGGATACCATAGCAACACCTTAGCAACCGCCTAGCAACACCCTAGCAACCACCTAGCAACACCTTAGCAACCTTCCCGGATCACATAGCAACACCTTAGCAACCGCCTAGCAACCGCCTAGCAACCACCTAGCAACCACCTAGCAACCACCTAGCAACACCTTAGCAACCACCCCGGATACCATAGCAACACCTTAGCAACCGCCTAGCAACACCTTAGCAACCACCTAGCAACTACCTAGCAACACCTTAGCAACCACCCCGGATACCATAGCAACACCCTAGCAACCACCTAGCAACCACCTAGCAACACCTTAGCAACCACCCCAGATACCATAGCAACACCTTAGCAACCGCCTAGCAACACCCTAGCAACCACCTAGCAACCACCTAGCAACACCTTAGCAACCACCCCGGATACCATAGCAACACCTTAGCAACCGCCTAGCAACACCCTAGCAACCACCTAGCAACCACCTAGCAACACCTTAGCAACCACCCCGGATACCATAGCAACACCTTAGCAACCGCCTAGCAACACCCTAGCAACCACCTAGCAACCACCTAGCAACACCTTAGCAACCACCCCGGATACCATAGCAACACCTTAGCAACCGCCTAGCAACACCCTAGCAACCACCTAGCAACACCTTAGCAACCACCCCGGATACCATAGCAACACCTTAGCACCCGACTAGCAACACCCTAGCAACCACCTAGCAACACCTTAGCAACACCTTAGCACCCGACTAGCAACACCCTAGCAACCACCTAGCAACACCTTAGCAACCACCCCGGATACCATAGCAACACCTTAGCAACCGCCTAGCAACACCCTAGCAACCACCTAGCAACCACCTAGCAACACTTTAGCAACCACCCAAGATACCATAGCAACACCTTAGCAACCGCCTAGCAACACCCTAGCAACCACCTAGCAACCACCTAGCAACACTTTAGCAACCACCGAAGATACCATAGCAACACCTTAGCAACCGCCTAGCAACACCCTAGCAACCACCTAGCAACCACCTAGCAACACCTTAGCAACCACCCCGGATACCATAGCAACACCTTAGCAACCGCCTAGCAACACCTTAGCAACCACCTAGCAACCACCTAGCAACCACCTAGCAACACCTTAGCAACCACCCCGGATACCATAGCAACACCTTAGCAACCGCCTAGCAACCACCTAGCAGCCACCTAGCAACACCTTAGCAACCACCCCGGATACCATAGCAACACCTTAGCAACCACCTAGCAACACCTTAGCAACCGCCTAGCAACACCATAGCAGATACCAGCCAGCACTGCAATCACACTCGCAGTTTCTGTAGGAACTGCAATCTAGTTATTATTATTATTATTATTATTATTCCACCTGTTTTTTGTCCGGTTAACTAGTGCCGCAGTTTTCGAAATATCGACTTCGTTCAAAAGAGAAAACGTGCGTCCATATCGGGAATGGTGGGCTTGTATACAGCTTTCCGATCGGACTTACGTTTTTCGTAAAAACTTCGTAAGTACGCGTTTTTTTGACCATTGAAAATGAATGGGCAGAACTTTGCACGCCCGTGGACGTCGCAATTTTTGAAATACAAAGATGAAACCAATTGAGGACCTGTAGAACTTATTGAGCTCTTTCCGAAAATATGCGTTACGAAAAGTTTTGTCGTACGGATTTCGTACGATTGTCGTACGAAGTGGCCCCATTGGAATGAATGGGGCCAATCGGAGGACGGCAGCTAGATCGAAGGACAGGTAGCTAGAACTCCAGTACTGTGAGTGTATGGAGCAGCTATGGGATAAAACAGCATTAGGTCAAAAGTTTGGACACCCCGGCCCCCCAGTACTGTGTGTAATGGAGCCACGGGTCAAAAGTTTGGACACCCCGGCCCCCCAGTACTGTGTGTAATGGAGCCACGGGTCAAAAGTTTGGACACCCCCGAACGGCCAGAGCAACCTAGCGTGCATAGCTGATTGATGTATTTGCACGTTGCGTAGCAACGTGCAAACACCATTTAATCTAATTTATGCATATAAATCACCTAGCAACCACCTAGAAACACCATAGCAACCACCCGGATACCATAGCAACACCTTAGCAACCGCCTAGCAACACCCTAGCAACCACCTAGCAACACCTTAGCAACCTTCCCGGATCACATAGCAACACCTTAGCAACCGCCTAGCAACCGCCTAGCAACCACCTAGCAACCACCTAGCAACCACCTAGCAACACCTTAGCAACCACCCCGGATACCATAGCAACACCTTAGCAACCGCCTAGCAACACCTTAGCAACCACCTAGCAACTACCTAGCAACACCTTAGCAACCACCCCGGATACCATAGCAACACCCTAGCAACCACCTAGCAACCACCTAGCAACACCTTAGCAACCACCCCAGATACCATAGCAACACCTTAGCAACCGCCTAGCAACACCCTAGCAACCACCTAGCAACCACCTAGCAACACCTTAGCAACCACCCCGGATACCATAGCAACACCTTAGCAACCGCCTAGCAACACCCTAGCAACCACCTAGCAACCACCTAGCAACACCTTAGCAACCACCCCGGATACCATAGCAACACCTTAGCAACCGCCTAGCAACACCCTAGCAACCACCTAGCAACCACCTAGCAACACCTTAGCAACCACCCCGGATACCATAGCAACACCTTAGCAACCGCCTAGCAACACCCTAGCAACCACCTAGCAACACCTTAGCAACCACCCCGGATACCATAGCAACACCTTAGCACCCGACTAGCAACACCCTAGCAACCACCTAGCAACACCTTAGCAACACCTTAGCACCCGACTAGCAACACCCTAGCAACCACCTAGCAACACCTTAGCAACCACCCCGGATACCATAGCAACACCTTAGCAACCGCCTAGCAACACCCTAGCAACCACCTAGCAACCACCTAGCAACACTTTAGCAACCACCCAAGATACCATAGCAACACCTTAGCAACCGCCTAGCAACACCCTAGCAACCACCTAGCAACCACCTAGCAACACTTTAGCAACCACCGAAGATACCATAGCAACACCTTAGCAACCGCCTAGCAACACCCTAGCAACCACCTAGCAACCACCTAGCAACACCTTAGCAACCACCCCGGATACCATAGCAACACCTTAGCAACCGCCTAGCAACACCTTAGCAACCACCTAGCAACCACCTAGCAACCACCTAGCAACACCTTAGCAACCACCCCGGATACCATAGCAACACCTTAGCAACCGCCTAGCAACCACCTAGCAGCCACCTAGCAACACCTTAGCAACCACCCCGGATACCATAGCAACACCTTAGCAACCACCTAGCAACACCTTAGCAACCGCCTAGCAACACCATAGCAGATACCAGCCAGCACTGCAATCACACTCGCAGTTTCTGTAGGAACTGCAATCTAGTTATTATTATTATTCCGCGCTCAAAATTTAATCACTATCTCCTCCTAGGGCTTTTGACGTAGAACCACGAAATTTTGCAGTATCGTAGGACCTATACCCGAATAGGTTGCTTGTGCTTTTTTAAGCGATACATCGTACGGTTTTCGTAAAAACTTCGTAAACGTACGCTTTTTTTTCCCATAGGAAATGAATGGGGGACAACTTTGAACGACTGTGTAGGTATCAATTTTTGACATACAAAGACAAAAATCGGACGGTCTATAGAACTTAGCGTGTTCTTTCCGAAAATTTTAACGTTTTGACGATACGTCGTACGGTTTTCGTACAAATGTCGTACGAAGTTTTCCCATAGAAATGAATGGGGGGCCCAGAGTTCTAACTCACACACGAGCAGCTCTGCGCACGGAACCCCTTCTCTCCCCTGCTCTTCCAGTACTGTGAGTGTATGGAGGAGCTGCTGTATGGAGCAGCTATCAGTCAAAAGTTTGGACACCCCGGCACCCCAGCCAGGGCTTTGCAACCACCTAATAACTGCTTAGCAACCACCTTAGCAACCACCTGGAAAACGTTAGCAACTGCCTAGCAACCACTTAGCAACACCTTAGCAACCACCTGGAAAACGTTAGCAACTGCCTAGCAACCAGTTAGCAACCACTTAGCAACCACTAGGAAAACGTTAGCAACTGCCTAGCAACCACTTAGCAACCACTTTAGAAATGATAGCAACTGCCTAGCAACCAGTTAGCAACCACTTAGCAACCACCTGGAAAACGTTAGCAAATGCCTAGCAACCACTTAGCAACCACTTTAGAAATGATAGCAACTGCCTAGCAACCACTCAGCAACACCTTAACAACCACTAGGAAAACGTTAGCAACTGCCTAGCAACCACTTAGCAACCACCTGGAAAACGTTAGCAACTGCCTAGCAACCACTTAGCAACTGCCTAGCAACCACTTGGAAAACGTTAGCAACTGCCTAGCAACCACTTAGCAACTGCCTAGCAACCACCTGGAAAACGTTAGCAACTGCCTAGCAACCACTTAGCAACCACCTGGAAAACGTTAGCAACTGCCTAGCAACCACTTAGCAACTGCCTAGCAACCACTTGGAAAACGTTACCAACTGCCTAGCAACCACTTAGCAACTGCCTAGCAACCACCTGGAATACGTTAGCAACTGCCTAGCAACCACTTAGCAACCACCTGGAAAACGTTAGCAACTGCCTAGCAACCACTGAGCAACCACCTGGAAAACGTTAGCAACTGCCTAGCAACCACTTAGCAACTGCCTAGCAACCACCTGGAATACGTTAGCAACTGCCTAGCAACCACTTAGCAACCACCTGGAAAACGTTAGCAACTGCCTAGCAACAACTTAGCAACTGCCTAGCAACCACCTGGAAAACGTTAGCAACTGCCTAGCAACCACTTAGCAACCACCTGGAAAACATTAGCAACTGCCTAGCAACCACTTAGCAACTGCCTAGCAACCACTTGGACAACGTTAGCAACTGCCTAGCAACCACTTAGCAACTGCCTAGCAACCACCTGGAAAACGTTAGCAACTGCCTAGCAACCACTTAGCAACCACCTGGAAAACGTTAGCAACTGCCTAGCAACCACTTAGCAGCTGCCTAGCAACCACTTGGAATATGTTAGCAACTACCTAGCAACCACTTAGCAACCACCTGGAAAATATTAGCAACTGCCTAGCAACCACTTAGCAACTGCCAAGCAACCACTTGGAAAACGTTAGCAACTGCCTAGCAACCACTTAGCAACTGCCTAGCAACCACCTGGAAAACGTTAGCAACTGCCTAGCAACCACTTAGCAACCACCTGGAAAACGTTAATAACTGCCTACCAACCACTTAGCAACCACCTGGAAAACGTTAGCAACTGCCTAGCAACCACTTAGCAACTGCCTAGCAACCACCTGGAATACGTTAGCAACTGCCTAGCAACCACTTAGCAACCACCTGGAAAACGTTAGCAACTGCCTAGCAACCACTTAGCAACTGCCTAGCAACCACCTGGAATATGTTAGCAACTGCCTAGCAACCACTTAGCAACCACATGGAAAACGTTATCAACTGCCTAGCAACCACTAAGCAACTGCCTAGCAACCACTTGCAAAACGTTAGCAACTGCCTAGCAACCACTTAGCAACTGCCTAGCAACCACCTGTTATATGTTAGCAATTGCCTAGCAACCAGTTAGCAACAGCTTAGCAACCACCTGGAAAACATTAGCAATTGCCTAGCAACAGCTTAGCAACCTTTTCAGAAATGATAGCAACCGCCTAGCAACACATTAGCAATCAAAAGTTTAACCAAAAGTTTTACGATTTCAGCATTTAAACAAGCGTTTTTAGATTTCAGCGTTTAACCAAACGTTTTTAGATTTCAGCGTTCAATCAAACGTTTTTAGATTTCAGCGTTTAACCAAATGTTTTTAGATTTCAGCGTTTAACCAAATGTTTTTAGATTTCAGCGTTTAATCAAACGTTTTTAGATTTCAGCGTTTAACCAAATGTTTTTAGATTTCAGCTTTTAACCAAATGTTTTTAGATTTCAGCGTTTAACCAAACGTTTTTAGATTTCAGCGTTTAACCAAACGTTTTTAGATTTCAGCGTTTAATCAAACATTTTTAGATTTCAGCGTTTAACCAAATGTTTTTAGATTTCAGCGTTTTTAGCATTTAGCGTTAACAGCAAATCAATGACTCTTCACACTCTTCAGACGGAAAAAGCTTAGCAACCATTTTAACTTTTTAACGTTATTAGCATTCTTTTCCAAGCCAACTTAAAGTTCGTTCACGAACTTTACCTTTTCTAGTTAAGTTGGCTTGGAAAAGCCAACTTATTGTTCTTCGAAATCTTATTATTATTAAGTTGGCTTGGAAAAGCCAACTTATTGTTCTTCGAAATCTTATTATTATTATTATTATTCTCGGTAAATTCTATAAACAGTTTCTCGTCCTACAGTTTTCGAGCTAGAACCACCAAACTTCACAAGATGATAGAACCTATTGCCGCGGGGTGTGCTTGTGCTTTTCTAAGTGATCGGACCACCAGGGTCCGATCGGTGGTCCGCCAAAGTCAGATTTTTTCCCATAGACTTCCATTCACACTTTTTTCAAACTGCTCTAAAAGTCACAATTTTCAAGCTAGAACCACGAAATTCACAAGACATACAGAAGTTGCAGAGACGTTTCAGACGATATGCTGATCTCGCCGATACGATTTACGGTTTTCGTAAAATTATCGTACGAACTTTCCCCATAGGAATGAATGGGCGGAATGTTGGCCATCTCACACACACCAGCCGATCCTGCGCACGGCCCCCCTCTCTGCCCTGCTCCTCAGTACTGTATCTGTATGGAGAAGATACTGCTGAACACAACCCACACCAGAACCAATACAACACTACACACACAGCACACCACACACAGTCCACACCACACACAGTCCACACTACACCCTACACACATTCCACACCACACATACCCCACACCAAACACACTCCACCCCACACACTCCACACCACACATACACCACACCACACACACTTCAAACCACACATACCACACACACTCCACATCACACATACCCCACACCACACACTTTAAACCACACATACCCCACACCACACACACTCCACCTCACACATAGCACACACACACTCCACACCACACAAACCCCACACCACACACACTTTAAACCACACAAACCCCACACCACAAACACTTCAAACCACACAAACCCCACACCACACACACTTCAAACCACACATACCCAACACCACAAACACTCCACACCCCACACACTCCACCCCACACACAATTCATACCCCACACCACACACACTTTAAAACACACACACACTCCACAGCTCACATACCCCACACCACACACACTCCACCCCACCCCACACATACCACACACACTTCACACCGCACACTCCACACCACACATACCCCACACCACACACACTTTAAACCACACACACATTCCACAGATCATATACCCCACACCACACACACTCCACACCACACATACCCCACACACTCCATACAACACACACACTCCACAGCACACATACCCCACACCCCACACACTCCATACCACACACACACTCCACAGCTCACATACCCCACACCACTCACACTTCAAACCACACATACCCCACACCACACACACTCCACACCACACAAACTCCACACCACACACACTTCAAACCACACAAACCCCACACCACACACTTCAAACCACATACTCCACACCACACACACTTCAAACCACACATACCCCACACCACACACACTTTAAACCACACACACTCCACAGCTCACATAGCCCACACCACACACACTCCACCCCACACACAATTCATACCCCACACCACACACACACTCCACAGCTCACATACCCCACACCACACACACTCCACCCCACACATACCACACACACTTCACACCCCACACCACATACCCCACACCACACACACTTTAAACCACACACACACTCCACACACAGAGCTCATATACCGCACACACTCCACACCACACATACCCCACACCCCACACACTCCATACCACACACACATTCCACAGCTAACATACCCCACACCACACACACTCCACCCCACACATACCACACACTTCACACCACACATACCCCACACCACACACACTCCACACCTGACACACACCCCACACTCCACCACACATACACCACACCACACACTCCACACCACACACGCCCCACACCACACACGCTCAACACCACACACACCCAACACCACACACCCTCTACAACCCACACCACAACCAGTTAGCAACACCTTAGCAACCACCTGGAAAACGTTGGCAACTGCCTAGCAATCACGTAGCAACCACTTTAGAAATTATAGCAACTGCCTAGCAACCAGTTAGCAACACCTTAGCAACCACCTGGAAAACGTTAGCAACTGCCTAGCAACAGCTTAGCAACCACTTTAGAAATGACAGCAACTGCCTAGCAACCACTTAGTAACCACATGGAATACGTTAGCAACTGCCTAACAACCACTTAGCAACCACTTTAGAAATGATAGCAACGGCCTAGCAACCACGTGTAAAACGTTAGCAACTGCCTAGCAACCACTTTAGGAATGATAGCAACTGCCTAGCAAACACTTAGCAACACCTTAGCAACCACCCCGGATACCATAGCAACACCTTAGCAACCGCCTAGCAACACCTTAGCAACCACCCCGGATACCATAGCAACACCTTAGCAACCACCTAGCAACACCTTAGCAACCACCCCAGAAACCATAGCAACACCTTAGCAACCACCTAGCAACACCTTAGCAACCACCCTGGATACCATAGCAACACCTTAGCAACCACCTAGCAACACCTTAGCAACCACCCTGGCACACTCTTCAGACAGAAACAGCTTAACAACCATTTTAACTTTTCAACGTTATTAGCGCTCTTTTCCAAGCCAACTTAAAGTTCGTTCACGAACTTTGCCTTTTCTAGTTATTATTATTCTCGGTAAATTTTATAAACAGTTTCTCCTCCTACAGTTTTCAAGCCAGAACCACGAAACTTCACAAGATGATAGAACCTATTGCCGCGGGGTGTGCTTGTGCTTTTCTAAGTGATCGGACCACCAGGGTCCGATTGGTGGTCCGCCAAAGTCAGATTTTTTCCCATAGACTTCCATTCACACTTTTTTCAAACGGCTCTAAAAGTCACAATTTTTGAGCTAGAACCACGAAATTCACAAGACATACAGCACTTGCAGAGACGTTTCAGACGATATGCTGATCTCACCGATACGATTTACGGTTTTCGTAAAATTATCGTACGAACTTTCCCCATAGGAATGAATGGGCGGAATGTTGGCCATCTCACACACACCAGCCGATCCTGCGCACGGCCCCCCTCTCTGCCCTGCTCCTCAGTACTGTATCTGTATGGAGAAGAGACTGCTGAACACAACCCACACCAGAACCAATACCACACTACACACACCACACACCACACACCCCACACCACACACAGTCCACACCACACCTTACACACATTCCACACCACACATACCCCACACCAAACACACTCCACCCCTCACACTCCACACCACACATACCCCACACCACACACACTCCACCCCACACACACTTTAAACCACACTTCAAACCACACATACCCCAAACCACACACACTCCACACCACACAAACCCCACACCACACACACTTCAAACCCCACACCACACACACTTCAAACCACACATACCCCACACACTTCAAACCACACATACCCCACACCACACACACTTCAATCCACACATACCCCACACCACACACACTCCACACCACACAAACCCCACACCACACACACACTTTAAACCACACACACTCCACAGCTCACATACCCCACACCACACACTCCACCCCACACATACCACACACTTCACACCCCACACCACACACTCCACACCACACATACCCCACACCACATACACTTTAAACCACACACAAACTCCACAGCTCATATACCCCACACCACACAAACTCCACACCACACATACCCCACACCCCACACACTCCATACCACACACACACTCCACAGCACACATACCCCACACCCCACACACTCCATACCACACACACACTCCACAGCTCACATACCCCACACCACACACACTCCACACCACACAAACCCCACACCACACACACTTCAAACCACACACACTTCAAACCACACATACCCCACACCACACACACTCCACACCACACAAACCCCACACCACACACACTTTAAACCACACACACACTCCACAGCTCATATACCCCACACCACACACACTCCACACCACACATACCCCACACCCCACACACTCCATACCACGCACACATACCCCACACCCCACACACTCCATACCACACACACACACTCCACAGCTCACATACCCCACACCACACACACTTCAAACCACACATACCCCACACCACACACACTCCACACCACACAAACCCCACACCACACACACTTCAAACCACACAAACCCCACACCACACACATTTCAAACCACACATACCCCACACCACACTCACTTCAAACCACACATACCCCACACCACACACACACTTTAAACCACACACACTCCACAGCTCACATACCCCACACCACACACTCCACCCCACACATACCACACACTTCACACCCCACACCACACACTCCACACCACACATACCCCACACCACATACACTTTAAACCACACACAAACTCCACAGCTCATATACCCCACACCACACAAACTCCACACCACACATACCCCACACCCCACACACTCCATACCACACACACACTCCACAGCACACATACCCCACACCCCACACACTCCATACCACACACACACTCCACAGCTCACATACCCCACACCACACACACTCCACACCACACAAACCCCACACCACACACACTTCAAACCACACACACTTCAAACCACACATACCCCACACCACACACACTCCACACCACACAAACCCCACACCACACACACTTTAAACCACACACACACTCCACAGCTCATATACCCCACACCACACACACTCCACACCACACATACCCCACACCCCACACACTCCATACCACGCACACATACCCCACACCCCACACACTCCATACCACACACACACACTCCACAGCTCACATACCCCACACCACACACACTTCAAACCACACATACCCCACACCACACACACTCCACACCACACAAACCCCACACCACACACACTTCAAACCACACAAACCCCACACCACACACATTTCAAACCACACATACCCCACACCACACTCACTTCAAACCCCACACCACACACATTTCAAACCACACATACCCCACACCACACACACTTCAAACCACACATACCCCACACCACACACACTCCACACCACACAAACCCCACACCACACACACTTTAAACCACACACACTCCACAGCTCACATAGCCCACACCACACACACTCCACCCCACACATACCACACAAAATTCACACCCCACACCACACACTCCACACCACACATACCCCACACCACACACACTTTAAACCACACACACTTCACAGCTCATATACCCCACACCACACACACTTCACACCACACATTCCCCACACCCCACACACTCCATACCACGCACACACTCCACAGCTCACATACCCCACACCATACACACTCCACCCCACACATACCACACACACTCCACACCTGACACACACCCCACACTCCACCACACCACACACTCCACACCACATACACCCCACACCATACATACTCCACCCCACACATACCACACACAGTTCACACCACACCTACCCCACACCACACACACTCCACACCTGACACACCCCACACCACACACACTCCACCGCACACCCCACACCACACCACGCACTCTACACACCCCACAAACTCCACACCCAACACACTCCACACCACACACACTCTACAGTCCACACCACAATCAGTTAGCAACACCTTTGCCACACCACACCATGCTCTCCACACACGCCCCACACCACACACGCCCCACACCACACACGCTCAACACCACACACACTCTACAACCCACACCACAACCAGTTAGCAACACCTTAGCAACCACCTGGAAAACGTTGGCAACTGCCTAGCAATCACTTAGCAGCCACTTTAGAAATTATAGCAACTGCCTAGCAACCAGTTAGCAACACCTTAGCAACCACCTGGAAAACATTAGCAACTGCCTAGCAACAGCTTAGCAACCACTTAGTAACCACATGGAAAACGTTAGCAACTGCCTAACAACCACTTAGCAACCACTTTAGAAATGATAGCAACTGCCTAGCAACCACGTGGAAAACGTTAGCAACTGCCTGGCAACCACTTTAGGAATGATAGCAACTGCCAAGCAACCACTTAGCAACCACTTAGCAACCACATGGAAAACGCTAGCAACTGCCTAGCAACCACTTAGCAAACACTTCAGAAATGATAGCAACTACCTAGCAACCAGTTAGCAACACCTTAGCAACCACCTAGAAAACATTAGCAACTGCCTAGCAACCAGTTAGCAACCACATGGAAGACGTTAGCAACGGCCTAACAACCACTTAGCAACCACTTTAGAAATGATAGCAACTGCCTAGCAACCACATCAAAAATGTTAGCAATTGCCTAGCAACCACTAAGTAACCACTTTAGAAATGATAGCAACTGCCTAGCAACCACTTAGCAACACCTTAACAACCACTAGGAAAACATTAGCAACTGCCTATGAAACACTTAGCAACCACTTTAGAAATGATAGCAACTGCCTAGCAACCACTTAGCAACATCTTAGCAACCACTTTAGAAATTATAGCAACTTCCTAGCAACCAGTTAGCAACACCTTAGCAACCATGTGGAATATAAGAGCAACTGCCTAGCAACAGCTTAGCAACCACCTGGTATATGTTAGCAACCCGTTAGCAACAGCTTAACGTTTCTAGATTTTAGCATTTAACCAAACGTCTTTAGATTTCAGCGTTTAACCAAACGATTTTAGATTTCCGCGTTTTTGGCATTTAGCTTTTAGCCAAAAGTTAACAGCATATCAACGACTCTTCACACTCTTCAGACAGAAACAGCTTAACAAACATTTAAACTTTTCAACGTTATTAGCGCTCTTTTCCAAGCCAACTTAAAGTTCGTTCACGAACTTTGCCTTTTCTAGTTATTATTATTATTCTCGGTAAATTTTATAAACAGTTTCTCCTCCTACAGTTTTCAAGCCAGAACCACGAAACTTCACAAGATGATAGAACCTATTGCCGCGGGGTGTGCTTGTGCTTTTCTAAGTGATCGGACCACCAGGGTCCGATTGGTGGTCCGCCAAAGTCAGATTTTTTCCCATAGACTTCCATTCACACTTTTTTCAAACGGCTCTAAAAGTCACAATTTTTGAGCTAGAATCACGAAATTCACAAGACATACAGAACTTGCAGAGACGTTTCAGACGATATGCTGATCTCACCGATACGATTGACGGTTTTCGTAAAATTATCGTACGAACTTTCCCCATAGGAATGAATGGGCGGAATGTTGGCCATCTCACACACACCAGCCGATCCTGCGCACGGCCCCCCTCTCTGCCCTGCTCCTCAGTACTGTATCTGTATAGAGAAGATACTGCTGAACACAACCCACACCAGAACCAATACCACACTACACACACAGCACACCACACATACACCACACCACACCTTACACACATTCCACACCACACATACCCCACACCAAACACACTCCACCCCACACACTCCACACCACACATACCCCACACCACACACACTCCACCCCACACACACTTTAAACCACACTTCAAACCACACATACCCCACACCACACACACTCCACAAAACACAAACCCCACACCACACACACTTCAAACCCCACACCACACACACTTCAAACCACACATACCCCACACCACACTTCAATCCACACATACCCCACACCACACACACTCCACACCACACAAACCCCACACCACACACACACTTTAAACCACACACACTCCACAGCTCACATACCCCACACCACACACTCCACCCCACACATACCACACAGTTCACACCCCACACCACACACTCCACACCACACATACCCCACACCACATACACTTTAAACCACACACAAACTCCACAGCTCATATACCCCACACCACACACACTCCACACCACACATACCCCACACCCCACACACTCCATACCACACACACTCCACAGCACACATACCCCACACCCCACACACTCCATACCACACACACACTCCACAGCTCACATACCCCACACCACACACACTTCAAACCACACATACCCCACACCACACACACTCCACACCACACAAACCCCACACCACACACACTTCAAACCCCACACCACACACACTTCAAACCACACATACCCCACACCACACACACTTCAATCCACGCATACCCCACACCACACACACTCCACACCACACAAACCCCACACCACACACACTTTAAACCACACACATTCCACAGCTCACATACCCCACACCACACACTCCACCCCACACATACCACACACTTCACACCCCACACCACACACTCCACACCACACATACCCCACACCACATACACTTTAAACCACACACAAACTCCACAGCTCATATACCCTACACCACACACACTCCACACCACACATACCCCACACCCCACACACTCCATACCACACACACACTCCACAGCACACACACCACACACACTCCATACCACACACACACTCCACAGCTCACATACCCCACACCACACACACTTCAAACCACACATACCCCACACCACACACACTCCACACCACACAAACCCCACACCACACACACTTCAAACCACACAAACCCCACACCACACACACTTCAAACCACACAAACCCCACACCACACACACTTCAAACCACACATACCCCACACCACTCACTTCAAACCACACATACCCCACACCACACTCACTTCAAACCACACATACCCCACACCACACACACTTCAAACCACACAAACCCCACACCACACACACTTCAAACCACACATACCCCACACCACACACACTTCAAACCACACATACCCCACACCACACACACTCCACAGCTCACATAGCCCACACCACACACACACACCACCCCACACATACCACACACAATTCACACCCCACACCACACACTCCACACCACACATACCACACACAGTTCACACCACACATACCCCACACCACACACACTCCACACCTGACACACACCCCACACTCCACCACACATACACCTGACACACACCCCACACTCCCACACTCCACCACACATACACCACACCACACACTCCACACCACATACACACCACACCATACATACTCCACCCCACACATACCACACACAGTTCACACCACACCTACCCCACACCACACACACTCCACACCTGACACACCCCACACCACACACACTCCATACCACACACACACACACTCCACCGCACACCCCACACCACACCACCCACTCTACACACCCCACAAACTCCACACCCAACACACTCCACACCACACACACTCTACAGTCCACACCACAACCAGTTAGCAACACCTTTGCCACACCACACCATGCTCTCCACTCACGCCCCACACCACACACGCTCAACACCACACACGCTCAACACCACACACGCTCAACACCACACACACTCTACAACCCACACCACAACCAGTTAGCAACACCTTAGCAACCACCTGGAAAATGTTGGCAACTGCCTAGCAATCACTTAGCAACCACTTTAGAAATTATAGCAACTGCCTAGCAACCAGTTAGCAACACCTTAGCAACCACCTGGAAAACATTAGCAACTGCCTAGCAACAGCTTAGCAACCACTTAGTAACCACATGGAAAACGTTAGCAACTGCCTAACAACCACTTAGCAACCACTTTAGAAATGATAGCAACTGCCTAGCAACCATGTGGAAAACGTTAGCAACTGCCTGGCAACCACTTTAGGAATGATAGCAACTGCCAAGCAACCACTTAGCAAACACTTAGCAACCACATGGAAAACGCTAGCAACTGCCTAGCAACCACTTAGCAAACACTTCAGAAATGATAGCAACTACCTAGCAACCAGTTAGCAACACCTTAGCAACCACCTAGAAAACATTAGCAACTGCCTAGCAACCAGTTAGCAACCACATGGAAGACGTTAGCAACGGCCTAACAACCACTTAGCAACCACTTTAGAAATGATAGCAACTGCCTAGCAACCACATCAAAAACGTTAGCAAGTGCCTAGCAACCACTAAGTAACCACTTTAGAAATGATAGCAACTGCCTAGCAACCACTTAGCAACACCTTAACAACCACTAGGAAAACATTAGCAACTGTCTATGAACCACTTAGCAACCACTTTAGAAATGATAGCAACTGCCTAGCAACCACTTAGCAACATCTTAGCAACCACTTTAGAAATTATAGCAACTTCCTAGCAACCAGTTAGCAACACCTTAGCAACCATGTGGAATATAAGAGCAACTGCCTAGCAACAGCTTAGCAACCACCTGGTATATGTTAGCAACCCGTTAGCAACAGCTTAACGTTTCTAGATTTTAGCATTTAACCAAACGTCTTTAGATTTCAGCGTTTAACCAAACGTTTTTAGATTTCCGCGTTTTTGGCATTTAGCTTTTAGCCAAAAGTTAACAGCATATCAACGACTCTTCACACTCTTCAGACAGAAACAGCTTAACAACCATTTAAACTTTTCAACGTTATTAGCGCTTTTTTCCAAGCCAACTTAAAGTTCGTTCACGAACTTTGCCTTTTCTAGTTATTAAGTTGGCTTGGAAAAGCCAACTTACTGTTCTTCGTAATCTTATTATTATTATTATTCTATAAACTTTTTATAAACAGTTTCTCCTCCTACAGTTTTCAAGCTAGAACCACCAAACTTCACAAGATGATAGAACCTATTGCCGCGGGGTGTGCTTGTGCTTTTCTAAGTGATCGGACCACCAGGGTCCGATCGGTGGTCCGCCAAAGTCAGATTTTTTCCCATAGACTTCCATTCACACTTTTTTCAAACGGCTCTAAAAGTCACAATTTTTGAGCTAGAACCACGAAATTCACAAGACATACAGAACTTGCAGAGACGTTTCAGACGATATGCTGATCTCACCGATACGATTTACGGTTTTCGTAAAATTATCGTACGAACTTTCCCCATAGGAATGAATGGGCGGAATGTTGGCCATCTCACACACACCAGCCGATCCTGCGCACGGCCCCCCTCTCTGCCCTGCTCCTCAGTACTGTATCTGTATGGAGAAGATACTGCTGAACACAACCCACACCAGAACCAATACAACACTACACACACAGCACACCACACACAGTCCACACCACACCTTACACACATTCCACACCACACATACCCCACACCAAACAAACTCCACCCCACACACTCCACACCACACATACCCCACACCACACACACTTTAAACCACACTTCAAACCACACATACCCCACACCACACACACTCCACACCACACAAACCCCACACCACACACACTTCAAACCCCACACCACACACACTTCAAACCACACATACCCCACACCACACACACTTCAATCCACACATACCCCACACCACACACACTCCACACCACACAAACCCCACACCACACACACACTTTAAACCACACACACTCCACAGCTCACATACCCCACACCACACACACTCCACACCACACATACCCCACACCCCACACACTCCACAGCACACATACCCCACACCCCACAAACTCCATACCACACACACTCCACAGCTCACATACCCCACACCACACACACTTCAAACCACACATACCCCACACCACACTCACTTCAAACCACACATACGCCACACCACACTCACTTCAAACCACACATACCCCACACCACACTCACTTCAAACCACACATACCCCACACCACACTCACTTCAAACCACATATACCCCACACCACACTCACTTCAAACCACACATACCCCACACCACACTCACTTCAAACCACACATACCCCACACCACACACACTTCAAACCACACAAACCCCACACCACACACACTTCAAACCACACATACCCCACACCACACACACTTCAAACCACACATACCCCACACCACACTCACTTCACACCACACAAACCCCACACCACACACACTTTAAATCACACACACTCCACAGCTCACATACCCCACACACTCCATACCACACAAACACTCCACAGCTCACATACCCCACACCACAAACACTTCAAACCACACATACCCCACACCACACACACTCCACACCACACAAACCCCACACCACACACACTTCAAACCACACAAACCCCACACCACACACACTTCAAACCACACACACCCCACACCACACTCACTTCAAACCACACATACCCCACACCACACTCACTTCAAACCACACATACCCCACACCACACACACTTCAAACCACACAAACCCCACATCACACACACTTCAAACCACACATACCCCACACCACACACACTTCAAACCACCCATACCCCACACCACACACACTCCACACCACACAAACCCCACACCACACACACTTTAAACCACACACACTCCACAGCTCACATAGCCCACACCACACACACTCCACCCCACACATACCACACACAATTCACACCCCACACCACACACTCCACACCACACACACTTTAAACCACACACACTTCACAGCTCATATACCCCACACCACACACACTTCACACCACACATACCCCACACCCCACACACTCCATACCACGCACACACTCCACAGCTCACATACCCCACACCATACACACTCCACCCCACACATACCACACACAGTTCACACCACACATACCCCACACCACACACACTCCACACCTGACACACACCCCACACTCCACCACACATACACCACACCACACACTCCACACCACATACACCCCACACCATACATACTCCACCCCACACATACCACACACAGTTCACACCACACCTACCCCACACCACACACACTCCACACCTGACACACCCCACACCACACACACTCCATACCACACACACACACTCCACCGCACACCCCACACCACACCACGTACTCTACACACCCCACAAACTCCACACCCAACACACTCCACACCACACACACTCTACAGTCCACACCACAACCAGTTAGCAACACCTTTGCCACACCACACCATGCTCTCCACACACGCCCCACACCACACACGCTCAACACCACACACGCTCAACACCACACACACACAACCCACAACCACAACCCACACCACAACCAGTTAGCAACACCTTAGCAACCACCTGGAAAACGTTAGCAACTGCCTAGCAATCACTTAGCAACCACTTTAGAAATTATAGCAACTGCCTAGCAACCAGTTAGCAACACCTTAGCAACCACTAGGAAAACGTTAGCAACTGCCTAGCAACCACTTAGCAACCACTTTAGAAATTATAGCAACTGCCTAGCAACCAGTTAGCAACACCTTAGCAACCACCTGGAAAACGTTAGCAACTGCCTAGCAACCACTTAGCAACACCTTAGCAACCACCTGGAAAACGTTAGCAACGGCCTAGCAACCACTTAGCAACCACTTTAGAAATTATAGCAACTGCCTAGCAACCAGTTAGCAACACCTTAGCAACCACCAGGAAAACGTTAGAAACAGCCTAGCAACAGCTTAGCAACCACATTAGAAACGATAGCAACTGCCTAGCAACCACTTAGCAACACCTTAGCAACCACTAGGAAAACGTAAGCAACTGTTTAGCAACCGCCTTGCAACCACTTAGCAACCATGTGTAATACATTAGCAAATAACTAGCAACCGCTTAGCAACAGCTTAGCAACCACCTGTAAGATGTTAGCAACTGCCTAGCAACCACTTTCAAGATTTTAGCATTTATCCAAATGTTTTTAGATTTCAGGGTTTAACCAAACATTTTTAGTTTTCAGCGTTTAACCAAACATTTTTAGATTTCAACGTTTAACCAAACGTTTTTAGATTTCCGTGTTTTTGGCATTTAGCGTTTAGCAACCATTTTAACTTTTTAACGTTATTAGCGTTCTTTTACAAGCCAACTTAAAGTTCGTTCACGAACTTTACCTTTTCTAGTTATTATTATTCTCGGTAAATTTTATAAACAGTTTCTCCTCCTACAGTTTTCAAGCCAGAACCACGAAACTTCACAAGATGATAGAACCTATTGCCGCGGGGTGTGCTTGTGCTTTTCTAAGTGATCGGACCACCAGGGTCCGATTGGTGGTCCGCCAAAGTCAGATTTTTTCCCATAGACTTCCATTCACACTTTTTTCAAACTGCTCTAAAAGTCACAATTTTTAAGCTAGAACAACGAAATTCACAAGACATACAGAACTTGCAGAGATGTTTCAGACGATATGCTGATCTCACCGATACGATTTACGGTTTTCGTAAAATTATCGTACGAACTTTCCCCATAGGAATGAATGGGCGGAATGTTGGCCATCTCACACACACCAGCCGATCCTGCGCACGGCCCCCCTCTCTGCCCTGCTCCTCAGTACTGTATCTGTATGGAGAAGAGACTGCTGAACACAACCCACACCAGAACCAATACCACACTACACACACCCCACACCACACACAGTCCACACCACACCTTACACACATTCCACACCAAACACACTCCACCCCACACACTCCACACCACACATACCCCACACCACACACACTCCACCCCACACACACTTTAAACCACACTTCAAACCACACATACCCCACACCACACACACTCCACACCACACAAACCCCACACCACACACACTTCAAACCCCACACCACACACACTTCAAACCACACATACCCCACACCACACTTCAATCCACACATACCCCACACCACACACACTCCACACCACACAAACCCCACACCACACACACACTTTAAACCACACACACTCCACAGCTCACATACCCCACACCACACACTCCACCCCACACATACCACACACTTCACACCCCACACCACACACTCCACACCACACATACCCCACACCACATACACTTTAAACCACACACAAACTCCACAGCTCATATACCCCACACCACACACACTCCACACCACACATACCCCACACCCCACACACTCCATACCACACACACACTCCACAGCACACATACCCCACACCCCACACACTCCATACCACACACACACTCCACAGCTCACATACCCCACACCACACACACCTCAAACCACACATACCCCACACCACACACACTCCACACCACACAAACCCCACACCACACACACTTCAAACCCCACACCACATACACTTCAAACCACACATACCCCACACACTTCAAACCACACATACCCCACACCACACACACTTCAATCCACACATACCCCACACCACACACACTCCACACCACACAAAAACCCCACACCACACACACTTTAAACCACACACATTCCACAGCTCACATACCCCACACCACACACTCCACCCCACACATACCACACACTTCACACCCCACACCACACACTCCACACCACACATACCCCACACCACATACACTTTAAACCACACACAAACTCCACAGCTCATATACCCTACACCACACACACTCCACACCACACATACCCCACACCCCACACACTCCATACCACACACACACTCCACAGCACACACACCCCACACACTCCATACCACACACACACTCCACAGCTCACATACCCCACACCACACACACTTCAAACCACACATACCCCACACCACACACACTCCACACCACACAAACCCCACACCACACACACTTCAAACCACACAAACCCCACACCACACACACTTCAAACCACACAAACCCCACACCACACACACTTCAAACCACACATACCCCACACCACACTCATTTCAAACCACACATACCCCACACCACACTCACTTCAAACCACACATACCCCACACCACACACACTTCAAACCACACAAACCCCACACCACACACACTTCAAAACCACACATACCCCACACCACACACACTTCAAACCACACATACCCCACACCACACACACTCCACAGCTCACATAGCCCACACCACACACACACACCACCCCACACATACCACACACAATTCACACCACACATACCACACACAGTTCACACCACACATACCCCACACCACACACACTCCACACCTGACACACACCCCACACTCCACCACACATACACCACACCACACACTCCACACCACATACACACCACCCCATACATACTCCACCCCACACATACCACACACAGTTCACACCACACCTACCCCACACCACACAAACTCCACACCTGACACACCCCACACCACACACACTCCATACCACACACACACACACTCCACCGCACACCCCACACCATACCACACACTCTACACACCCCACAAACTCCACACCCAACACACTCCACACCACACACACTCTACAGTCCACACCACAACCAGTTAGCAACACCTTTGCCACACCACACCATGCTCTCCACACACGTCCCACACCACACACGCTCAACACCACACACGCTCAACACCACACACACTCTACAACCCACACCACAACCAGTTAGCAACACCTTAGCAACCACCTGGAAAACGTTGGCAACTGCCTAGCAATCACTTAGCAACCACTTTAGAAATTATAGCAACTGCCTAGCAACCAGTTAGCAACACCTTAGCAACCACCTGGAAAACGTTAGCAACTGCCTAGCAACAGCTTAGCAACCACTTTAGAAATGACAGCAACTGCCTAGCAACCACGTGGAAAACGTTAGCAACTGCCTAGCAACCACTTTAGGAATGATAGCAACTGCCTAGCAACCACTTAGCAACACCTTAGCAACCTCCCCGGATACCATAGCAACACCTTAGCAACCGCCTAGCAACACCTTAGCAACCACCTAGCAACACCTTAGCAACCACCCGGATACCATAGCAACACTTTAGCAACCACCTAGCAACACCTTAGCAACCACCACAGAAACCATAGCAACACCTTAGCAACCACCTAGCAACACCTTAGCAACCACCCTGGATACCATAGCAACACCTTAGCAACCACCCTGGATACCATAGCAACACCTTAGCAACCACCTAGCAACACCTTAGCTACCACCCTGGATACCATAGCAACACCTAAGCAACCACCTAGCAACACCTCAGCAACCACCCCAGATACTATAGCAACACCTTAGCAACCACCTGGAAAGTTTTTAGATTTCAGCATGTAACCAAAAGTTTTAGATTTCAGCACATAACCAAAAGTTTTTAGATTTCAACATAAAAACAAACGTTTTAAGATTTCAGCGTTTAACCAAAAGTTTTTAGATTTCAGCTGTTAAACAAACGTTTTAAGATTTCAGTGTTTAACCAAAAGTTTTTGGATTTCAGCATTTTACCAAACATTTCTAGATGTAAGCAATTAACCAAAGGTTTTTAGATTTCAGCGTTTAACCAAATGTTTTTAAATTTAAGCGTTTAACCAAACCTTTTTAGATTACAGCGTTTTTGGTATTTAGCTTTTAGCCAAAAGTTAACAGCATAGCAACGACTCTTCACACTCTTCAGATAGAAACAGCTTAACAACCATTTTAACTTTTCAACGTTATTAGCGCTCTTTTCCAAGCCAACTTAAAGTTCGTTCACGAACTTTGCCTTTTCTAGTTATTATTATTAAGTTGGCTTGGAAAAGCCAACTTATTGTTCTTCGAAATCTTATTATTATTATTATTATTCTCGGTAAATTTTATAAACAGTTTCTCCTCCTACAGTTTTCAAGCCAGAACCACGAAACTTCACAAGATGATAGAACCTATTGCCGCGGGGTGTGCTTGTGCTTTTCTAAGTGATCGGACCACCAGGGTCCGATTGGTGGTCCGCCAAAGTCAGATTTTTTCCCATAGACTTCCATTCACACTTTTTTCAAACGGCTCTAAAAGTCACAATTTTTGAGCTAGAATCACGAAATTCACAAGACATACAGAACTTGCAGAGACGTTTCAGACGATATGCTGATCTCACCGATACGATTTACGGTTTTCGTAAAATTATCGTACGAACTTTCCCCATAGGAATGAATGGGCGGAATGTTGGCCATCTCACACACACCAGCCGATCCTGCGCACGGCCCCCCTCTCTGCCCTGCTCCTCAGTACTGTATCTGTATGGAGAAGATACTGCTGAACACAACCCACACCAGAACCAATACCACACTACACACACACACACACCACACATACACCACACCACACCTTACACACATTCCACACCACACATACCCCACACCAAACACACTCCACCCCACACACTCCACACCACACATACCCCACACCACACACACTCCACCCCACACACACTTTAAACCACACTTCAAACCACACATACCCCACACCACACACACTCCACAAAACACAAACCCCACACCACACACACTTCAAACCCCACACCACACACACTTCAAACCACACATACCCCACACCACACTTCAATCCACACATACCCCACACCACACACACTCCACACCACACAAACCCCACACCACACACACACTTTAAACCACACACACTCCACAGCTCACATACCCCACACCACACACTCCACCCCACACATACCACACAGTTCACACCCCACACCACACACTCCACACCACACATACCCCACACCACATACACTTTAAACCACACACAAACTCCACAGCTCATATACCCCACACCACACACACTCCACACCACACATACCCCACACCCCACACACTCCATACCACACACACTCCACAGCACACATACCCCACACCCCACACACTCCATACCACACACACACTCCACAGCTCACATACCCCACACCACACACACTTCAAACCACACATACCCCACACCACACACACTCCACACCACACAAACCCCACACCACACACACTTCAAACCACACATACCCCACACCACACACACTTCAAACCACACAAACCCCACACCACACACACTTCAAACCACACATACCCCACACCACACACACTTCAATCCACGCATACCCCACACCACACACACTCCACACCACACAAACCCCACACCACACACACTTTAAACCACACACATTCCACAGCTCACATACCCCACACCACACACTCCACCCCACACATACCACACACTTCACACCCCACACCACACACTCCACACCACACATACCCCACACCACATACACTTTAAACCACACACAAACTCCACAGCTCATATACCCTACACCACACACACTCCACACCACACATACCCCACACCCCACACACTCCATACCACACACACACTCCACAGCACACACACCACACACACTCCATACCACACACACACTCCACAGCTCACATACCCCAAACCACACACACTTCAAACCACACATACCCCACACCACACACACTCCACACCACACAAACCCCACACCACACACACTTCAAACCACACAAACCCCACACCACACACACTTCAAACCACACAAACCCCACACCACACACACTTCAAACCACACATACCCCACACCACACTCACTTCAAACCACACATACCCCACACCACACTCACTTCAAACCACACATACCCCACACCACACACACTTCAAACCACACAAACCCCACACCACACACACTTCAAACCACACATACCCCACACCACACACACTTCAAACCACACATACCCCACACCACACACACTCCACAGCTCACATAGCCCACACCACACACACACACCACCCCACACATACCACACACAATTCACACCCCACACCACACACTCCACACCACACATACCACACACAGTTCACACCACACATACCCCACACCACACACACTCCACACCTGACACACACCCCACACTCCACCACACATACACCTGACACACACCCCACACTCCCACACTCCACCACACATACACCACACCACACACTCCACACCACATACACACCACACCATACATACTCCACCCCACACATACCACACACAGTTCACACCACACCTACCCCACACCACACACACTCCACACCTGACACACCCCACACCACACACACTCCATACCACACACACACACACTCCACCGCACACCCCACACCACACCACCCACTCTACACACCCCACAAACTCCACACCCAACACACTCCACACCACACACACTCTACAGTCCACACCACAACCAGTTAGCAACACCTTTGCCACACCACACCATGCTCTCCACTCACGCCCCACACCACACACGCTCAACACCACACACGCTCAACACCACACACGCTCAACACCACACACACTCTACAACCCACACCACAACCAGTTAGCAACACCTTAGCAACCACCTGGAAAATGTTGGCAACTGCCTAGCAATCACTTAGCAACCACTTTAGAAATTATAGCAACTGCCTAGCAACCAGTTAGCAACACCTTAGCAACCACCTGGAAAACATTAGCAACTGCCTAGCAACAGCTTAGCAACCACTTAGTAACCACATGGAAAACGTTAGCAACTGCCTAACAACCACTTAGCAACCACTTTAGAAATGATAGCAACTGCCTAGCAACCATGTGGAAAACGTTAGCAACTGCCTGGCAACCACTTTAGGAATGATAGCAACTGCCAAGCAACCACTTAGCAAACACTTAGCAACCACATGGAAAACGCTAGCAACTGCCTAGCAACCACTTAGCAAACACTTCAGAAATGATAGCAACTACCTAGCAACCAGTTAGCAACACCTTAGCAACCACCTAGAAAACATTAGCAACTGCCTAGCAACCAGTTAGCAACCACATGGAAGACGTTAGCAACGGCCTAACAACCACTTAGCAACCACTTTAGAAATGATAGCAACTGCCTAGCAACCACATCAAAAACGTTAGCAAGTGCCTAGCAACCACTAAGTAACCACTTTAGAAATGATAGCAACTGCCTAGCAACCACTTAGCAACACCTTAACAACCACTAGGAAAACATTAGCAACTGTCTATGAACCACTTAGCAACCACTTTAGAAATGATAGCAACTGCCTAGCAACCACTTAGCAACATCTTAGCAACCACTTTAGAAATTATAGCAACTTCCTAGCAACCAGTTAGCAACACCTTAGCAACCATGTGGAATATAAGAGCAACTGCCTAGCAACAGCTTAGCAACCACCTGGTATATGTTAGCAACCCGTTAGCAACAGCTTAACGTTTCTAGATTTTAGCATTTAACCAAACGTCTTTAGATTTCAGCGTTTAACCAAACGTTTTTAGATTTCCGCGTTTTTGGCATTTAGCTTTTAGCCAAAAGTTAACAGCATATCAACGACTCTTCACACTCTTCAGACAGAAACAGCTTAACAACCATTTAAACTTTTCAACGTTATTAGCGTTTTTTTCCAAGCCAACTTAAAGTTCGTTCACGAACTTTGCCTTTTCTAGTTATTATTATTATTCTCGCCACGTTTTATAAACAACTACTCCTCCTAGAGCTTTCGAGCTAGAACCACGAAACTTCACACAATGGTAGAACTTATAGCCGCGGGGTGTGCTTGTGCTTTTTGGAGCGATACATCGTACGATTTTCGTAAAAACTTCGTAAACGTACGCCCTTTTTTCCATAGACAATGAACTAGAAGAATTTTGAATGGCTGTGAGCGTCACAATTTTTGAGATACGAAGACGAAATTCGGATGGTCTATAGAACTTAGTGAGTTCTTTCCGAAAATATGCTTTACGAAACGATATGTCGTACGGATTTCGTACAAATGTCGTACGAAGTTGCCCCATAGAAATGAATGGGGGGACCAGAGTTCCATCTCACACACGAGCAGCTCTGCGCACGGAACCCCTTCTCTCCCCTGCTCCTCCAGTACTGTGAGTGTATGGAGGAGCTGCTGTATGGAGCAGCTATCACTCAAAAGTTTGGACACCCCGGCACCCCAGTCAGGGCTTTGCAACCACCTATTAACTGCTTAGCAACCACCTTAGCAACCACCTGGAAAACTTTAGCAACTGCCTAGCAACCACTTAGCAACCACTTTATAAATGATGGCAACTGCCTTGCAACACCTTAGCAACCACCTGGAAAATATTAGAAACTGCCTAGCAACCACGTAGCAACCATGTGGAATAAATTAGCAACTGCCTAGCAACCAGTTAGCAACCACCTGGAAAACGTTAGCAACTGCCTAGCAACTGCTTAGCAACCACTTTAGAAATGACAGCAACTGTCTAGCAACCACTTAGCAACCATTTGGAATATGTTGGCAACTGCCTAGCAACTACTTTAAATTGATAGCAACTGCCTAGCAACCAGTTAGCTGCTGCCTTAGCAACTGCCTTAGCAACCACCCGGAAAACGTTAGCAACTGCCTAGCAACCACTCAGCAACCACTTTAGAAATGATAGCAACTGTCTAGCAACCACTTAGCAACCATGTGGAATACGTTAGCAACTGCCTAGCAACTACTTTAAAAATAATAGCAGCTGCCTAGCAACCAGTTAGCTACACCTTAGCAACCACCTGGAAAATGTTAGCAACTGCCTAGCAACCATTTAGCAACCACTTTAGAAATGATGGCAACTGCCTAGCAACCAGTTAGCAACACCTTAGCAACCACCTGGAAAACGTTAGCAACTGCCTAGCAACCACTTGGCAACTACTTAGCAACCATGTGGAATACGTTAGCAACTGCCTAGCAACCAGTTAGCTACACCTTAGCAACCACCTGGAAAAGGTTAGCAACTGCCTAGCAACCGCTTAGCAACCACTTTAGAAATGATAGCAAACTGTCTAGCAACCACTTAGCAACTATGTGGAATGTGTTGGCAACTGCCTAGCAAATACTTTAAAAATGATAGCAACTGCCTAGCAACCAGTTAGCTACACCTTAGCAACCACTTGGAAAACGTTAGCAACTGCCTAGCAACCACTTAGCAACCACTTTAGAAATGATAGCAACTGCCTAGCAACCACTTAGCAACACCTTAGCAACCACTAGGAAAACTTTAGCAACTGCCTAGCAACCACTTAGCAACACCTTAGCAACCACTAGGAAAACGTTAGTAACTGCCTTGCAACCACTTAGCAACCACTTTAGTAATGATAGCAACTGCCTAGCAACCACTTAGCAACACCTTAGCAACCACTAGGAAAACGTTAGCAACTGCTTAGCAACCACATTAGTAATGATAGCAACTGCCTATCAACCACTTAGCAACACCTTAGCAACCACTAGGGAAACGTTAGAAACTGCCTAGCAACCACTTTAGAAATTATAGCAACTGCCTAGCAACCACTTAGCAACCATGTGGAATATGTTAGCAACTGCCTAGCAACTGCTTAGCAACCACTTTAGAACCGATAGCAACTGCCTAGCAACCACTTAGCAACACCTTAGCAACCACTAGGAAAACGTTAGCAACTGCCTAGCAACCACTTAGCAACCACTTTAGTAATGATAGCAACTGCCTAGCAACCACTTAGCAACACCTTAGCAACCACTAGGAAAACGTTAGCAACTGCCTAGCAACCACTTTAGAAATTATAGCAACTGCCTAGCAACCAGTTAGCTACACCTTAGCAACCACTTGGAAAACGTTAGCAACTGCCTAGCAACCACTTAGCAACCACTTTAGAAATGATAGCAACTGCCTAGCAACCACTTCGCAACACCTTAGCAACCACTAGGAAAACGTTAGCAACTGCCTAGCAACCACTTAGCAACCACTTTAGTAATGATAGCAACTGCCTAGCAACCACTTAGCAACACCTTAGCAACCACTAGGGAAACGTTAGAAACTGCCTAGCAACCACTTTAGAAATTATAGCAACTGCCTAGCAACCACTTAGCAACCATGTGGAATATGTTAGCAACTGCCTAGCAACTGCTTAGCAACCACTTTAGAACCGATAGCAACTGCCTAGCAACCACTTAGCAACACCTTAGCAACCACTAGGAAAACGTTAGCAACTGCCTAGCAACCACTTAGCAACCACTTTAGTAATGATAGCAACTGCCTAGCAACCACTTAGCAACACCTTAGCAACCACTAGGAAAACGTTAGCAACTGCCTAGCAACCACTTTAGAAATTATAGCAACTGCCTAGCAACCAGTTAGCTACACCTTAGCAACCACTTGGAAAACGTTAGCAACTGCCTAGCAACCACTTAGCAACCACTTTAGAAATGATAGCAACTGCCTAGCAACCACTTCGCAACACCTTAGCAACCACTAGGAAAACGTTAGCAACTGCCTAGCAACCACTTAGCAACCACTTTAGTAATGATAGCAACTGCCTAGCAACCACTTAGCAACACCTTAGCAACCACTAGGGAAACGTTAGCAACTGCCTAGCAACCACTTAGCAACCACTTTAGTAATGATAGCAACTGCCTAGCAACCACTTAGCAACACCTTAGCAACCACTAGGAAAACGTTAGCAACTGCCTAGCAACCACTTTAGAAATTATAGCAACTGCCTAGCAACCACTTTAGAAATTATAGCAACTGCCTAGCAACCACTTAACAACATCTTATCAGCCACCTGGAAAATGTTAGCAACTGCCTAGCAACCACTTAGCAACCATGTGGAATATGTTAGCAACTGCCTAGCAACTGCTTAGCAACCACTTTAGAAATGATAGCAACTGCCTAGCAACCAGTTAGCTATACTTTAGCCACCACTTGGAAAACGTTAGCAACTGCTTAGCAACCGTGTGGAATACGTTAGCAACTGCCTAGCAACTGCTTAGCAACACCTAAGCAACCACCTGGAAAACGTTAGCAACTGCCTAGCAAACGCTTAGCAACCACTTTAGTAATGATCACAACTACCTAGCAACCACTTAGCAATCATTTTAACTTTTCAACGTTATTAGCGTACTTTTCCAAGCCAACTTAAAGTTCGTTCACGAACTTTGCCTTTTCTAGTTAAAATTGCTATCTCTTTCCCCATTCACACGTGAGTTTTATCTCCCTGCAGCCTGCTGCTAACCCCGGCTAGCACTGCTAAAACAACATTAGCATTAGCCCCTAACCGTGCTAAGTGCTAGCTCTTTCACTGTTCAAAAGTGAGTTTTATCCGCCTGTAGCCTGCTGCTAACTCCAGCTAGCACTGCTGGAGCAGTAATAGCATTAGCCGTTAACCGTGCTAAGCGCTAGCTCTTTCAACATGCAGAGTTGAGTATATTGGACTGTGACCTTTACACTTACCGTGTTAAAACCAGTACCATGGGATGAACTGCTAGCTAATATCTTTCTGGGTCAGGCAGCATTTACCACTAATGCTAATGCTAATACTGCTGCGCCCAGCCTTAGTGGAAATCTGGAAGCACTTTACTCACCTAAGAAAACAGTTTTCAGGAGAGAAATCTGTGTAGATTAAAATCCAGCGCTTATTTGAGTTTAAAAGAATTTTTTTATTATTACAGAATTACAGTTTTTTTTTACTTAGCTTAGCCCCCCCCCCACCACCACCCAGCAAAGAGATCTACTAAATTAGAAGGAAAACATGGCAACACTCCTGTTCCTTACTAGTGTCACATAATGCACCTTGTAATCCAGTGCGTTTTACAGAGCAAATAATACATATTAATACATTAACATTAATACACATACATATTAAAATACATATTAATGACAGCCATATATTCTTTTAACATACTTATTATAAGCACAGCTTATAATGTATTATGATCATAACTCATAATGCATATAAACATGGCTATTATGGTAAATGCATTTTTAATAAATATTTAAAGCCATATTTATAATGCCTTATAAATGCATTAAAATATGTTATGAATGTGTTTATAGAGTCTAATAGAGATGACATGCAGAGAAAGGTAATTTATGAAAAACTGGCCCATTTGAACACAGTCAATGAATTTAAATCCCTATGTGAACCCAGGGAATAAACAAATTAAAAAATAGTAAAAAAAATGCATTAGGCAGGAATTAACTGAACTCACCATCTTTGTCTTGATCGAGCAGCTCAAATATTCTGTCACAGACTTCAGACGGTGTCATGTTATAATCTGTATTCCTCATCTTTATTTTGTAGATTATCTGTGGAGACAGAACACTATTACAGGACACCACCCACTCACACAGTATCAGAATTAGGAACTGGCTGTTCGATAACTGATTGGATTTTCTGTAGTGAGAGCATTACTGAACTCATCTGTGTTCTTAACTGAACCCAAAGGGTAATCTCGTAATTCAGCTGGCAGTCGATCAAATGGAACACAGAAGGGATCAGTTTAACACTTTGGAAGCATTCTGAACTCAGGTCAGCTCTTAGGATTTTAACAGCTTTAAACATTTCTGCTCACTGTTACAAGCGATATACCTATATCTACAGTACCAGTCAAAGGTACTGTAGGTTTTTTTTATTTGTTTATTTAATTTATTTTCTAAATTTTAGATTAAAGACATGAAAACAATTAAGGGACACAAATGGAATTTTGTAGCAAATTATGTTTTTGTCCTCCACATTAATTCCCTAATCTAAACCTGATGAACTGAGATGGTGATTTGAGGTGATTTAATTGGGATGAGCTGGAGCTTCACAGCAGCAGCTATTGTTCAGCACCTCCAGAAACTCCTTCCTGCAAGATGCTGAGAAAACTGTTTCAGGTGACTCTCCCTCATGAAGACACTGAGATTAAAATCTCCTCAGGAGTGTACAGATCTGTCCTCAAAGATAAATGTGCTACTTAGAAAAATCTAAAGTACAACCTTAAATATTACTGTATGTGTTCCTGTATAGATATTTAGAAGTAATATCTAGCAATGATATTTATTAGTTTGCTAGTTAATTTAACCTCATTTCACAGTGGCCTTAAAATGCAATTTCCGTCTATTTTGAGGGCCCCTCTGTTCAGCTTAGAATATTTTTTTAAAAACACACTGTTGCCTGGTGTTTAATGGCTCATGTGAAAGTAGATACATGAGCTTTAAAAATGCACCCATTGATTTTTCCTATTTGGTTAATTAAATAACATCTTATTGATTATATATTTTGATAATAAAAAAACCCCACTAAAAATCGCCTATTTTTTCCCCCACACAAATCGTCACATCTTGATGATGTGCATGTGCATGATGATATCAAACTAATTCTGCTTACACAGATGCACTAATTACTTGTCAATAAGCAGCCAAATGTTTTACGTAAAAAAAAAAACTGCAGTCAAAATGTAAAAAATCAAAAGGACAAATTGTACGTTGCAAATTTAAAAAAGAAAAATATATAGCTAATAGATCTTTTTAAATATACTTAGTTACTTTATTATTCTTTGCAGTTATTTGATAATTATTTCAGTTTGGATCTTGCCAGTCTTTGCTTTTATTTGTGTGCTTTTGTGAATTTTCTGTGCATTCCACAGAAAAGTCACAAAAACACAAAAATATAAGCAAGACTGGTGAAATTCAATTAAGTAAATTAATTAAATTACTGCAAAGGATAATAAAGTAACCAAGTATACTTTAAAGATATATATATATATTTGCTATATATTTTTTTCTCTTTTGAATTTGCAACATACAATTTTTCCTTTTGATTCTTAAAATCTAAATTACGGATTTATTTTTTGTTGTAAAACTATGTCCCTTTGTCCTAAACTGTGTCCAAATGGCACAAAGTTTCCCAATGTCTAAAAACGTTTCCATACAGCCACAAACCTCTGTAAATGACGCAGAAGTTAAAAGAGAGTATTAATAAAACATATATACATTATATATATAAGCAGTTCTTGCTGAAATGCTCCTCATCTGTATCAATGGAGTGTTTCACTGAAGATTTATTGTACAATTCCTCCCCAGAATCACTCAAACAGCTCCGACAAAATTCCTGATTAGTTTATAAGTTTGCTTACAGCAGCAGCTCCTCCTACACGCGTCCCCAAACACACACTACAAATAATACGGATTGCCTAGAGCTTTTGCATTTTACATGACCTATAGATCAGATCAGTGGAGATTTACTGCAGATTCGCCTAAACTCGATGATTGACAGCATCCAGGACCAATAATATCGCGCGTACAGCCGCTAAAACGGGGGGTTGAGCCAGAGAGGTATGGAACGCCAAAAGGCCCAAAAAACGCCTGGACCAGACGCCTTTTATCGAAAAGAACGGCGTAAAATATGCCGTTCTGTGTGGGTTTTACGGCGTAATATACGCCTTATGATTTCAAGACGCCGTAATATACGCCGTATGATTTCAAGACGCCGTAATATACGCCGTATGATTTCACGACGGCGTTAAAAACGCCGCTAAAAGCACAGAAGACGCCGTTTCCCCCGGCGTTTTTCGACCCTTAAAAAGCGGCGTTTTAGTGTCTCTCGTGACGGCGTAAAAAGCGGCGTTTAATAATAAGATAATGAGCTCCACCTTCCAGTTTTGAAAGCCAATACATTTAAACTCTGTTCAGCCAATGCTCTTACAGAGAGACTCAGTCTAAAGCAATTCACTGCAGATCCGAGCTCCTGAACCAGAGCTCTTCAGTTTTTTAATTACAAATTTACAATATACCTTCTTCAGACATTCCCGCTGGTGCTCATGCCTTTTATTAGTCTAATAGTTATGCTGTTCAATGTATTTTAAACAAAATTAATAGTAGTAGGGACGCCCCTTGTGCATGAATTGTATTACTTAATAGTGTGTTTCTGTTTAGGCTACGTTGGGAAATGGTAGCTAATAGGGTCATTCTGCTATATTTCAAGAGTTTCTTGGTTTATTAGCTCTTAAATATTTGGCCAGGTACTGTATCAGTATTTATATTATTTGAAGGATCTAAATAACAGGAGTGTTAGTAATCATAAAATGTAAGGAAACGTAAATGTTTATAAGATATACAGTGATAAACTAAAAAAAAAAAAAAAACACCCCGACAGCTGAATATTCAAGGAACGGACACGGAGGTGGTGGTAGAGAGAAGGATGGAGGCTAAATTTATACTCCACGAAGAACACTCTTGATCACTGGATAGCTCAACTTACCAATCATTCAAACAATAAACCTTTTTTTTCTCTCGGGAATACATCATTTCCAGTGTAGCCGAACATTTACAATTTAAAAGAAAATAGAAAGTAAGAAAATAGAATTAATAAGAATAAATGAGAAAAAAAAAAAAATATATATATATATATATATATAATCAATGCCAGGCTGCTTTGCCCCTGTTTGTGCAAATAAATGATTTTTAAGACCGCCAGAGACAAAATTATGAAAATATGAAAATTGCAAAAAGCATACAACAACAATGTTAAATTCAAAGGATTTACAGTAAGATTTAAAGGCCTTTTTTAGGGCAAATAAATGACAAGACTTGATAAGACATCTGCAAACTGTGAATAGGTGTCTATACACAGGAACGTCGCTATAGCCCCTTTTTAGGGATGTTTTAATTGTTTTTACAGAAGTGTCTCTCTAATATGTTAAAAATATTCAAATCTTAAAGTATACTACAATTAAAGAATTTTAGTAACGAAATCAATCTCCCCACGCAGCGCGAAAGATCTGATCCACTTTGTCTCGGAGCCGCGTCAAGAAAAATGTATACACGCACGCAAAATTAAACAGCGCTTTTTTAAGCTAATGATCCAGGCTGTCCAGCATTTAGACTGGAGTGAGTTAGGCTAGCTGTGGTGCTGTTGGTCAGTTTGTGTGTTTATAATAAATACAGTGTATTGTACTGCCTGTATGTGTATCAGCTAATTGATGTTACATAATAATAGAATATGATGAGATAAGTTGACACTCATAATGTGCGTGGGGCTTGCCAATGAGTTTGGATATTAGATTTTCCAAAGTAAAGAGCCAGATTAATAATTTAATGAAGGTTTCTAAGCAACTGAAGTAAATATAATATAATAATAAATATAAATATAATAAATATGTAACTTGTAAGTCTATGTCTGTAAATGACATTACTGGTTTCCTTATGGAAATAGAAAAATTACCAGATCTGCTGAAGCATAAAAACTAATATTAATAATATTATGCTTAAACAACAACAAAACAATAATATTCATAGTAAATTAAGAATAATTTACATCTAATAATAATAATAATAATATTATATAATTATAATATATAATTTTGTATAATATAATATATATAATATATTATAATTATACTGTATAATTATAATATTATAATAATAATAAAAATAAGAAGAATCAGCTTCCTAATATAATTTGTAACTAATTTAATAAATTAATAAATTAATTTATTGAAACCCTGATGTTTTTGCAACAATAGGGTTCTTCATGTGTGATATACTGGTGATGTGATTTCTGTCTGGATAAAAAAAAAAGTGGGGAGCTGCACAGCATTTTGCTTTCACCTAAACCTAGAGTTTATTTTTACATTGATACAGCATAAATATTAGACTAATAAAAGGCATGAGCACCAGCGGGAATGTCTATAGATGGTATATTGTTAATTGTGTCTAAAAAACTGTGTCTGAAGAGCTCAGGAGCTCGGATCTGCAGTGAATTGCTTTAGACTGAGTCTCTCTGTAAGAGCATTGGCTGAACAGAGCTTAAATGTATTGGCTTTCAAAACTGGAAGGTGGAGCTCATTATCTTATTATTAAACGCCGCCTTTTACGGCGTCAAGAGAGACACTAAAACGCCGCTTTTTACGCCGTCTCATTGCACTGAGACGGCGCTCTGTACGGCGCGCCAAAAGGGTCGAAAAACGCCAGGGGAAACGGCGTCTTCTGTGCTTTTAGCTGCGTTTTTAACGCCGTCGTGAAATCATACGCCGTATATTACAGCGTCTTGAAATCATACGCGTATATTACGGCGTAAAACCCACACAGAGCGGCGTATTTTACGCCGTTCTTTTCGATAAAAGGCGTCTGGTCCAGGCGTTTTTTGGGCCTTTTGGCGTTCCATAGAGAGGTTCACCGGTGGATGGGAAAGTAGGCGGATACATGCAGCTGTATCTCGGGCTCTGATTGGTCTATTTTGGCATCTAATGACGCATATGAAAGCTGAAAGTGTCAACAATTGGACGATATGGATGTCAATCAAAGTGGACAGACGGTTGATTAAAAACATTGATGGATTTTGAAGAAGACATATGTGGCTATATGGAAAGCTGTATATTATTTATAATATTTTGATGGGAAAAATATTTTTTCTTCATCTTGGGTGAGTAAGCTAGTTAACGTATATAAAGCGTA
This sequence comes from Astyanax mexicanus, assembly GCF_023375975.1. NCBI lineage: Eukaryota > Metazoa > Chordata > Actinopteri > Characiformes > Acestrorhamphidae > Astyanax > Astyanax mexicanus. The sequence continues at coordinate 46,224,211 of NC_064416.1, read as the reverse complement.
TATAAACCAAACCCAAACCAAACTGAGAGAAAAAAAACCAGGTGTTCTGAAACCTGCAGTACTTCTTGCTGAAACATGGATAAAAGTAAAAAACTGTGGCTGGTGGTTCAGAGAAGGTGAGCTATAAAAAGAAAGAGGCTCACAATGAAAAAAGTGTGTTAAGATACTGGGCTTGTTTAAGCTGCCTGCAGGTGACCATGAGGACACTCCCTCATGCTGACCCCCAAAAAAACTCTTTTTTGTCTGTTCTTAATACTTATGTTACTGGTAAATTTGTGATATAAGTTTGACTATTGAAGCTTCCTCTGTATGTTTATAGCTTCATTTAATATATACAGGACTTTTTTCTACATTTGAAATGAATGCATGGAATCTGATCTGTTTTTTGATTAGTTGAGTAATGCTCTCTATTTTAACCACTTAAACAAATAGGGTCATATTATAAACACTATATATTATTATCATATTATAACTACATAATAGGAAAACTAAGTACAGCTTTTTTTGTTTAAGTTGTATTTTATATGGAGGTACAACAGAGTACCTTTCAGTAAAAGTCCTTATACATGTTTTTTGTACCAGTAAAAATTACTGTCATGCCTGACTGTAAACAGGCAGAGAGAAAATAAGAGACACTGCTGGGATGTAGAACGAAGCAGTAAAATTTATTGAAATAAACAACAAAATAAACAATATAAAAGAGGACTAGAGCAACACACTAAAGTCGGGCAAAACTGAAAACAAATATAAACACTGACAAAGTAAACGGGACTGGGCCAAAAGAAACAGGGACTAAGGAATAAGTGGAACGGCCAAAACAATAAAACCAGGAAGTAGTAAGGGGAATGGGGAAAAACAAAGGGAGCACTAGACTACAAAATAGCAAACAGAAAACTACTAAGCAGAGCTTAGGAAAATGGCTAGACTAAGAAAGTAAACTGGGCAAACAAACAAAACAAGAAATAAAACAGGGATACTTAGGCCGGGAGGAGTCCAAGGAAAAAACAGGAACTAGGGAAGACAGGCTTGGGAGATAGAACGCTTTGTAGAGTAGCAAACAGGCTGGAACCACAAGGAAACACAGACCATGAGAGCGACCAATACTCGGCAACAGCAGAGAGGAGCAGCGTGCTTATAAGCAACTCTGCCCAGGTGCCTCTGATCTCTAATCAGGGCTGGATGACTGCATGAGCGTGCCCTGATTAGAGGAAGTCCATATATGGGCATGGAGTGCCTCTCAGAGTGTGTGTGTGTGTGTGTGTGTGTGTGTGTGTGTGTGTGTGTGTGTGTGTGTGTGTGTGTGTGTGCTCTAATTAGGGGAAGTCCTTATTTGGGCATAGGGTGCTTGGCTTGGCTGGACGGGCCTGACAATTACAAACATTATAATCCACTGAATATCTGTCAAGAACTTTATAATCCAAAATTGTCAGCTTTCAAATGAAAAATGTATTATTAAAATATTTATTCTTTATTAATACAGTGATACAGAATACTGAATTAACCTTTTGGCTGAATAAATGGTTCAAATCTCTTCTTTCAGCTGTTTGGAAAGACTTTGTACTTCAGAGGGAACAGATCTGACCCTGTAAAGACCCTGTACAGACCCTGTACCTTTGAGTACAAGAAAGTACTTATATCATACCTCTGTGTTTTACTGTGTAATATATACAGAGTCAAAGACTCAGGACACCTATTTAATTTAGTATTGAAGAGGAATTAAAAAAACGGGACACCTATAAATTCCCAAGCAAGTAATGGGTAAGTGGGACTATTTTTTAGGCTGTGTCCAGAAAATGGCCAAATTTTGTTTGTAAAAATTATTGAATTGTTCAAAATGAGTGCAGCCTGCAAGCATGGTTAAATATATTCTTCAATATTTAGTTAGTTAAGTTGTGGGCGATTTAGCACCCAAAATAATAATTATTTCAGGGTATACAATACTTGGTGTGTATGATATTCTTGGTGATAAAACATGTAATTGTTACATTTTTAAATTTAATTTCAAGAATATACTACTGCGACAAAATATTACAAACAAAAGTAACTTGTCAAAACAAAAGCAAACCTCATTAAGCAAGCAAGACTAATTTAGCATAAAATAATAAAATAACAAAAAGAATGCAACATAAGCAAGGTATTATAAATATATAAACAATGTAATATAATTAATTTCTATTAAATATGTTTATGAACATTGTTGTTTTATTCTATAAACTACAGACAACATTTCTCCCAAATTCCAAATAAAAATATTGTCATTTAGAGCATTTATTTACAGAAAATGAGAAATGGCTGAAATAACAAAAAAGATGCCGAGCTTTCAGACCTCAAATAATACAAAGAAAACAAGTTTTAAGAGTTCAGAAATCAATATTTGGTGGAATAACCCTGGTTTTTAATCACTGTTTTCATGCATCTTGGCATCATGTTCTCCTCCACCAGTCTTACACACTGCTTTTGGATAACTTTATGCTGCTTTACTCCTGGTGCAAAAATTCAAGCAGTTCAGTTTGGTGGTTTGATGGCTTGTGATCATCCATCTTCCTCTTGATTATATTCCAGAGGTTTTTAATTTGGTAAAATCAAAGAAACTCATTTGTTTTAAGTGATCTCTAATTTTTTTCTCAGAGCTGTATTTAGATATTTAGAAAAACAGAACACCTTCTCCAGAATGCTAACACACTGTGACTGAAATTAATAATACAATGGATTATAAGATGTAAAAGTAATTTACATATTAGCGTATGGTCATATTAGCTTATTAACTGTAAAATGGTCACCCTTCTTTTCCCATTTTGTATTTTTCTTTAACTCTGTGGCATCTTCAGCTTGTCAGCCTGCTTTTGTGAATAAGAACTTGTTTTTTTCTAAATTAATAATACGTAATGTAAAGTACAGCTGGCAGGTATAATTATGTGAAAAATATGTAAAAAGTTACAATTGAATATGGTAAAAAATAAAGTCTGCTCACGTTTATGATGCGCTTCACTTCTCGCCGGTCCAGGCGGCCGTTCCCGTCGGTGTCGTAAACTTTAAAAGACCATTTCAACCTGTCTTCTAGTTTTCCTCTGAGAACCAGGTGTAGTGCTGCCACATATTCCATAAAATCTATGGTGTTATCCTAAAACGGAAAAACAGAATGCATGAATAAATATCACCATACTAGTCAGATGTATTGACTCTTAATTAGTTGTAGATTCTGGTTTACTTGCCTGATTGGCGTCAAAGGATCGGAATATGGTTTCTATGTAGGCAGATTCCTCCTCCGATTCTCTCTGGATGCCGAAGATCCTCTTGAATTCGTGTAAGTGTAAAGCTCCACTTGGGCATTCCTTCATAAAAGTTGTGCATAATTCCTGAATTTGTGCCAAATCCACCTCCTTGTGAGCTGCACTCTCCTCCTGGCCCATTGCGTTTATTATTTACCTTTTAAAATTAAATTAAAAGAAACAAGCACAATGAAATAAAGCAAAATGAACTAAAAGTAAAACTGATAAGCGATGCAGTCGACACCTCGTATCACATCCTCCGCTCGAGCTCGGGCTGCTGAACTGAACTTACTCTAGTAGCAGAGGTAACTTGGGGAAAGTAGTTGTAAATGGCTTTAAGGTGTATTTTAAAACCCTGCAATCTCGTTTGGTGCTCATTAAGCTACTATTACGAGAGCGGACAGATATAGAGGCTAAGTTCAGCCAGAGCACTACGTTTGGGAACCAGAGTGGTTATCCATAGCTGGCCTTCAGTCCTTATACGCTATATTCTTTAGATAGTTATTGATCTTAAAATACTGTATAAAATAATGTATAAAATACAAGAGATTTATGTCTGCTTTATGTTTTCACACTGACCCACAAATCTGTGAAAATCACACCTTGTAATGAAAGAAGCAATCTGGTTATAAAACAGCCTGTTCACCTTAACATTTTAAGGTCATCCTGAGTTATGTGTACAATGTTGTAATCCTGATCAATTTTAACCCCATGCATGTTCTCCTCCACCAGTCTTACGCTCCTACAAATAAATAAATAAGCCCAGCGATTCAAAAATATGCATTATTACACACATTATTAGCCACAAATACCAGGTTAAGAGTTGTTAAAATTAAAATTAAAGCTTAAATGTATATATTTATCGGTTAATATAGGGTATTTTAAGCTGAATGTAAGGTGGACTCTGGGGGTTGCCGAAGTAAAACTTTAATTCTTAACAAAAAATTGGCTTTCAGTCAAATGAGCGCTGCACTTTAAACTACACAGATTTCTCTCCTGTTAAACTCTGTTTATTCGGGTGAGTAAAGCACTTCTGTTTATTTACAGTAAACTTAGATTTCCACAATATTGACTGAAATAATGCAGAGCTTACAGTGCAGCTAAAGTGGAGCAGCTATGGAACTATTTTAACTGGCGGAGTTTTTATAACCAAACCAATCACATTTTCTCATCCTCAAAATCTTTTAATAAACAGTGATAATGGAACTGTGGTATTATTGCAATAATACACTCGAGGTTCGTGCTATAATATGTTATATTAGCACTGCTGTGCTAATCTTCTACGACCACATCACAGCAGTGCCAATATGACACGTTATAGCATGAACCTCGAGTGTATTGTTGCTTAATTAATCACATTCATGCAGTGGCCAAGAAAGCACAGCGCAGTGCAGATTGAAAAGAGCTGCAAAAGCACAAAACACATCAATCAAAAAGACAACACAAGCACTGCAAACACAATATAAACTAATAGGAAATAAAATATATAATGATGAATGTAATATATATTCATATTTTAGAAATATATATTTCTTATTTTACTCCAAACACAATGTGGCCCATTCTGAAATTGTGGGACAGTATGAAAAGGTTTGACTTATTGTAACTCTGCTATCATCAGATGATGTAAACCATTTACATATTTGTATTTTTTTTTATATTTGACATTTTCCATTATTTTGTGTAATAATAACACGTGCTAAAGTTAAACTAGATCACAATACAGATTTGTACGGATTTGTATCATTCATGCCATTAAAAAATATTTATATATTAATGAGATTTTCTCAACAACAACAACTTTGTGCATTTTATGAAGGAAACTCAGGATGGTCTCTCTCTCTCTCGATCGAAGGATTCACCGGGTGTATCCTTCACAGTCTACAGTATCCCAAGATTCATTGCGTGCTGACTTATTTGAGCAAAAAAAGGGCGGTGCCAGCAGATGAGTCGGCTGTATTATGTAGTATATGTAGTTTATAAATTTATAAATACTTATAGATATTATAAATATTATTTATATCTTATATAATTTATATTAATATATATTTAGTTATTTAGTATATATATATATATATATATATAAAAATATATAAGTATTATTTAATGTGTATATGTAGTATCATGTTTAGGTTGAGAGAGGGAGAGAGAGAGAGAGAGAGAGAGAGAGAGAGAAGACCATGCGGCATGCTTAAAGGCCAACACGCTCTTGTAGCCTATTTTATTGTATTTCTTCTCTGATGGGGTTAATTTAACCCCTTTTTCTTTTTTGGCTAAAAGACAACTCACTGTCTTGGTTGTACCACCTGGGTATGCAAACAGGTAAACAGGTAAGATAGGTGCACCTGTACATTTTTACATCACGTATGAATTTGTTTGTATAGGTCCCTAGGTAAGAGGGTGGGTGCTACCCCTTGTATTTAGGTTATTAGTTCAGGAGTTTCTTTTCTTTATATTCTTTTTGTACTTTCTTTGGCTTTAGGTAGGTTAATATGGTTTGTTGTGTTCTTTTCTTTAGCACCGTCCATAGTTTGTATTTCCCAGAGAGGTAATTTCTTTTATGTTGTTTTATACAGCGTATGTAAATAATGTAAATACTGCCGTGGTTTGTTGTATGTGCAAGTGAGTGGTGGGAAGCTAGAATTAAATCGGATTTTTGTACCGCTATTTATTGCCTGTTCTCCTCTTTCTTACTTATACTCTGCTGGCTCATTGACTTAGGATAGCCCATGTGTTATGTTCTCCATAGTTTTCCCTTGGCATATGTGGAGATATGTAACAATATCCCAGGGGATGGTATGATGTTTCTAAGTGGTTGCTAGTGCTGGAGATAAATATCGTGGGGACTATAGAAAGGTGTTTTCTATCGCCCCTATCGTGTCTACAGTAATTTCATCAATTATTCATGCAAATATATGAAGTAGGCTACGATGAAATATATTGGCGTGGTCACATTGCATGAACTTAGTTTAAATAAGTCAAATAATAAAGAAATCTTCGCAAAAAAAGCTTCATAATGTGATTTTGTGACGTGACGCTGCTTTATGTTATTTGACGGATGAGCACGGACACGCCGGATTGCATCATGCTTTACGTTATTAAACTCATGAGAGCTGAACAATGGAGACGCATAGTTCTTTTGAAAAAATGAGCTACTGCATCTACCTCATCTGTTTTCATTTGATACATATATATATATATATATATATATATATATATATATATATATATATATATATATATATATATTGCTGCACTAAAAGGTAGTAATTCTCATTTGTAAAAGTTTGGAAAAAAGTAAGCAATGATAATGATATTTTATTTTGTCATTTTTTTTCGAAGAATAACTGAAAACATACTTAATTGTGGGTAAATCATGATATGCTTTGTTATCTTGATATAAAAAATTCCATATCGTGATATATGATTTTTCCCATATCGCCCAGCACTAGTGGTTGCTATAGAGTCGCTAAGCGCTTGCAAGGTGGTTTCTAAGGTGTTGCTAGGTGGTTGCTAACGTTGCTATAGTATCTGTCGTGGTTGCTATGATGTTGCTAAATGCTTGCTTGGTGGTTGTTAAGGTGTTACTAGGTGGTTGCTGAGGTGTTGCTATAGTATCTGTTGTGGTTGCTATGATGTTGGTAAATGCTTGCTTGGTGGTTGTTAAGATGTTGCTAGATGGTGGCATAGGTATTGCTATAGTATCTGTTGTGGTTGCTATGGAGTTGCTAATGGTTGCTTGGTAGTTGTTAAGGTGTTGCTAGGTAAAATTATGCTATGGAATCGGTGGTGGTTTACTTCAATGAAGAGAGAAATGTGACAGATAGTGATGATATAAATATTCGGAAAAATGTATCTGATCTCAGTAAAAGTAATTCAGTTGCTTTATGGATTTACTTCATTTTAAAGTTTACTTTTAAGTTACTAGTCAAGTTAAGTTACTGCAGCCTCAACATATTTGTCAAAACTCACCTTACTGGAAGCTTCCCTCCATTTTTTTATCTAATTAATTATCTTGTGATGATTATCTTGAGAACTTTTCTTAAGAATTTTTTCTCCCTAAAAAATTAAGCAGTTTGTTTTTTACCCATGTAAAGTCCCATTATTATTTTTTCCCCTCCTGCCCTTTCAGAACACTGAGCCCTTTTCTTTCCTTTTTTTTAACCTGTTCTTTTTTCGTAATATTGTTTTTATAAGACAACATAATATAATAACATAATACTTTTAATTAATATTTTTTTCCTAAGGTTTGAGGTCGTAGTTTAAACAAAAAGGATGATTTGACCACTGTTTACTCGAGTGATCCTGCTCCTTTGCCTTTGCCGTGGTCAGTGATTGTGAATGTAAATAAATTTCACAGCTTCTCACTCTCAGAATTTAAATGTTTCTCACGGATTTTCACTATCAGACCAAACACACACTTGGTTGGTTGGTTTGACCAAGCTTGCACAGCAGCTGTGTGAAGCTGGACAGTCTGGAGGTATAGTATGGTAGTATTAAATGTTTTACATTTCTTTGAATATTACTTGAAAAATACAGCTTTCCTATTGGCTCCTGTCATCATGTATTTGCACCCTTACTCATGATCAGTTATATTTAGTTATATTTTGGATAACGGTTGACTGTGTGGACTCTAAACCCACAATTAGTTTTAATTCAAATTCAAAAGTCTGGTTAACATAAAATTGGATATTTTCAAACATTAATCAAATATTTTGGGTGTTTCTGGCCACATATGCATTCTAATAGAGATCTTTGAGTTGAATAATTGATCTGTATTGTATTGAACATTTGAGACACGGTAGGTGCGTGATGCTAGGATGCATGACCAGGATGTGCAGGAAGTTGGTGAAAATAAAGTAAAAAGGACAGACACAAGCTTTTTTTTTTGGTTTTGTTGATTGCATAAACTTAGTGCCAGACAGAGGTGGAAAGTAATGAATTACATTTACTTAAGTTACTGTAATTGAGTAGATTTTATGAGTAATTTGTCATTTTTAAAGTAGTTTTTAAAATAGGCCATTTTACTTTTACTCAAGTACATTTTGACAATAGTAATTTACTTCACTACATTGGAAAACTCCCCGTTACTGAGTTAAAAATAAAATGCTGGGAAAAACACAATTGTCTGAAATAAAAAAATAATAATTGGAATAACGAGGCAATAACGTCCTCATGCAATACAAAATGAGCCCCGCCCGACAGAGCTGTCAGCTTTCAAAACTTCCATATCAAACCTGAGAAAGGATGTGGGGGTGAGTGTTTTTATCATTAAACAATCTGCTTACATGTTAAAAAACATGTAAATAGCAGTTAAAGCAGAGCAATGGCAAGTTAAAATATAACAATGAACTATATAACTATAAAATTACAGTTTATAGTGACCTACACGACCATAACCTTTTAACAGTTAAGAAAAAATGGATCATAGAAACCTATGTCACTTGTTCTTGAAAATGTTTTATGGGGTGGTCTGAACAAATACTGCCTGAAATCCAAATTATTATGTGGAATAATAGTTCATTAAAAACAATTTAATTTATGATTTGTTTTTGCTTTTTTACATCAAATAATTAAAAGTAACTATGTAACTTTTACTCAGAGTACATTTTAAATTGAGTACTTTTTTACTTTTACTCGAGTAGATTTTTAGATGGGTACTTTTACTTTTACTTGAGTAGAATTTTAGAAAAGTAAAGGTACTTTTACTCAATTACAATTTTTCAGTACTTTTTCCACCTCTGGTGCCAGTCTATTTCCATACTGGGTGTGTCCCCCAGAAACGCACCATCAGTGTGTAGTGATTCCCCCCAGGCTCCCTTAGGGAAACTTGAATGGTGTAAGATTACTGCCAAAAATACTTGTAAATGCTTATCTAAATTTGTACCTAAACATATTTGGTGTATGCAACAGGCTGTTTTCACACATCCATATGTGATCAAAATCCTACAAATAAATTTTTTGTAAGTATATGACTTTAAAATATAAAGGTTTATGTATACGACTTTAATTCAAATCAAATCAAATGTTATTTGTCACATACATAATAATACACAGTACAACAGTCGGTTCACACAGCAGCATAACTAATTTAAAATTCTAAAATTGCAGATGTGCAAAGTGCAAAGATAAAAAGGGTAAAACTAATCAGTTTTCTAAGCTACTAACTCTGTGCTGGCTGTGTGTTTTACTGGTCATATTTTCTATGAGAATTTCCCACCTATGTTTTACTTAAATTAAATCAAAAAGAAGACTTAACACAAATCAATTTTTTAGCCTGAGATTAAAATTAAAACCATAATTGTCATGCAAAGCAATTGATATAACAAAAAAATATAAATGAATTAATTTAATTAACAATTTAAGCATAGGAATAAATTGCCATGTGGAGTGTCATCATAGCACAATCAGGTTCAGCTCCTTCTTACCCTACCACCCACTGCCCGATACAGTCTCTCAGGTTAAAGCTCCGTCTCTCACAGGATAACTAAACCGAGCTGCTTAAACAGACTGAAAGACAGAGTTCTTGGTGGCTTAGATCCCCACAGAGGCACGCAGTGTTCCCTGACTGTAGCGCTGCTTTAGTTTAATGGTTAGTGTAAAACTGGGAGCACACTGTGCAGGGAGCAGATGGTCTGTTCTACAGTATCACGGTGATAAATTTAAAGAGATTAAAGCAGACAGTGCACTTAAAAAGCACAGAGCTGCAACGATTAGTCGCTATAATCGACGATGTTGATTATTTTTATTTGTCGACTACAAATTTCACTGTCGATTAATCGTGAATTTCTAACAGTACTGCATTACGCAAAGTGCTGGTGACAGAAGCTCACACAGATTACACTCAACTTAGTTTGTGTTTCCAAAAGTGCCCAAACACAACAGATTACATTTTAAATCACTAAATATCAGTACTCTCCATGTTTAAATAACATTCAGATATTGAAATGTCATTTAAATCACCTGTTCTGATAGAGATGGAGGACATGGCAGAAATAATCAACTAATATAATAAACTAATTAACTAATCAAAAAAATAATCGTCAGATTAGTCGACTACCAAAATAATCATTAGTTGCAGCCCTACTGACAAGAACCTGGGGTTTGATACATATCACTATGCAGCGCTATACATTTATTTATTGGGATGATTTAAAATCTAAATTTAGGAAAACTGACAGAAAGGAAAAAAACACACTTACAGTGGTATGAAAAAGTTGATAATTTTCCTTTTCCTTTATAAATGATTGGTTGTTTGGATCAGCAATTTCAGTTAAATATATCATAGAGCAGATGAACACAGTGATATTTAAGAAGTAAAATGAATTTTGTAGGATTAACAGAGACTGTTACCACTAATTATTGTTTGGTGAGCTCATTGACCCTTGACCTACATACACAGATGAATCCAATTATGAGAAAGAAAGGGTTAAGGAGCCAATTACAAGTTTTTCTTCTCTTTGCGTCTTGAACATGGGAGTCTCAAATGAGCTGAAACAAAGATTGTTCAACATCATGTTTTAGAGGAAGGATATAAAAAGCTGAATAATCTCAGAGATTTCAGCTGCAGTTTCCACTGTGAGGAACAGAGTGAGGAAATGGAAGAACCACAGACACAGTTCCAGTAAAGAGCTGAAGAGACAGAACAAGAAAAATCTCAGATAATCAGAGGAGAAGGATGGAGAGAACAGTTATAGTGAACCCACAGACCTCCAGACCAGCTCCAAACACCTACATCATCATCTTACTGCAGATGGAGTCACTGTGCATCGTTCACTATTCACTATTCAGCTCACTTTACACAAGGAGAGGCTGAATGAGAGAGAAATGTAGAAAAATACTTTTCTGAGCTCTGAGCCACAAACAGAGTCTCTTGAGGTAAAGCTAAAGCTAAAACACATTTAAACAAGTCAGCTTTGGATATTTTGGAATAAGGTTCTGTGGACTGATGAATCTAAAATTGAGTTATTTGGAGGACGGTTATTTATGCATGGAGGAAAAATAACACAGCGCTCCAACACAAACACTGTACTGCTCCCCACAGTAAAATCTGGTGGTGGTTCATCATGCTGTGGGGCTGTGTGATCAGTGCAGGTGCTGGAATCTTGTTAAAGTTGAGGGTCTCATGGATTCCAGTCAATATCAGCAGATTCTTCAGAACAATGTTGAAGAATCAGTGAGAAAGTTGAAGTTAAAGCGCCGGGGCTGGATCCTTCAACAAGACAACGACCCTAAACACTAAACACACTGCTCTAAATTTACTAAATCACTAAATCATGCAGATGAACAAGTACAACATTCTGGAATGATCATCTCAGATCATCTCAGTCTCCAGACCTGAATATTATTATAAATCTGTGATGTGATTTAAAGCTGCTGTTCATGATCAGAAACCTGAATCAAACCTGACTGAACTGGAGATGATTTATAAAGAGGAATGATCCAAAATACCTTCAACCAGAAGCTTCAACCAGACTCTCATTGGAAGCTGTAGGAAGAGTTTAGAGGCTGTTATTTCTGCAAAAGGAGGATCTACTAAATATTGATGTTATTGTTCTGTTGGGTGAACAAATTTATGCACCTGCTTAATTTAGTTTAAAGAATTATTGCACACTTTCTGTTAATCCTATAAACTTCATTTCACTCAACCCCAGCGATCCCATATATATCTTTTTAATTGAGCTAAACTGCTGATAAGTCGTAGATTAATCTGATATATTAGCCAAATAATATACTGCTATGAACAAACTGTCTCTGCTGCTCCATGCTGTTTACACTTTAAGAGTGTGGTATGCACAGCATTCACTGCTTGCAGCCACAAAACTCCTTTTAATACATCTGTGCTGCACCTCCCACTGAAAACACTGTGTTAAAAAGTGCAGAAATGTTTCTTTTCAGTGTTCTGTGTTAAAGCAGCTTTACACTGCACAGATATATGAGCTGGACCACAGAATCTTATCACTATATCTACTTCTTGTCCCACGCCAGACAGAGACCATGTGCTCATGTGGTTTATTGGTGAGCATTTTGGTGTGTTTAGGTTTTTATGCCTGTGTGAAAACAAACCAAACAGAGGGAGAAACGCTTCAAATAAACAACAAACTCATCAACTGATCCGGATCATAGAAACTTTCACAACTACAGGTGTGAAAACGCTCTTTTATACTCAGCTAATTAAGTTCTAATTCAAAAAACCTCACAACCAAGCTGAGATGTTTATAATAAATTTTGATGCATTCTTTATTCCAGCTCCATGTTGGTTATATCTCCCCTCAAACATACAAGTATATACTAGTATTTTAATTGACACCACTAATATAAAAATAAATGTATTTTAAAATTCTTACATCCATTATTTTATTTACTTTTCAATATCCACTATAAAAACAAAAACCCGGCGGTCCGGTTCTGTGTTTCCCTTTTTGCAGAATTCTGTTTACGCTATAATGGATTGCTGTGAGAATTTGGTTGCATTCAGCCACAGGAGCATTAGTAGATGATAAGATGATGATCATGTCTTGATCATAAACAACACTGTAGCTTGTTCTTAAGGTACTGGTTGGAGCTCTGTCGCTGCAGATAATGCTCACAGAATACTCCACAGCACAGTGAGGTTAACTTTATACACTTAAGTCTGTGCATCACAATCTTTACCATTCTGTAGCATTCTGTTTTATTGGCAATTACTATAAAATTAGACAAGCTGTGCATTGTGTGCTTAATGCTTTAATAGGGTTCATAAAATATATATGTACATATAAAGAGCAGTAATATTGTAGATTATTTATTCAAGTACTCAGTGTACTCTTTTAAATGTGCATTTTATCTATATTTTAACATTCAATTTCAATTATTGATTGATTGATTGATTGATTGATGTGCATATTGTGATCTGTCTGAATACCAAAGGTATGTTTTAATACTTCAAAGGAACAAATTCTAGCTATTAATGAAATAAAATATATATGGTTTAGGATTTAGTGCCTCTTTAAGTCTTATTTCAGTTATTTTGAGACTTTGCAATTGCATATTTTAATAAAATCGTACTATGAAAATGTATTTTACTTCGTTAGCAGATTTTTGTTTTGCTTAACAGGAATATACATTTCTCTTTAAATATATTTTGTTTTGTTTTTGTACATGGATTTTTTTGCAAATACAGTGATGGATACAGATAAGTAGCAACCATAACAATATATTGCAATGAAAATCACTTTTGTATAATGCCTTGTTATGGTAACATACTGTGAGGGTTTGGGTTTATATGAACGTTTATATGAACTTTTGCACCTTTTGTAAATGTACAGTAACATTAGTCTACAAATATTTCTGCTTTCTTTTTTTGTTTCTTTGTGTGTGATCACTTTCTCGCCCCAAGCAAACTGCTCCAGATTACAGCGGAAGTTAGGGGTCAAATTTGGTGGCGTAATTAATCAGTGTTTAAAAAAATAATAAAAATAATGTTAGTGCTTTAACGTTGACAGCCCTACAAAAAACATATAAGAAAACACTGAGGTCATGTGATCTGTTCATATAAAATGGTCAGGGCAGGGGGATTAACAGCAGCAGATCTCTGAGATTTAATCTTATTACTTAAGCGCACCTCACAGAGACTGAACCTTTGACCTTAACGATAATGGTTTAAGAGGATTAACCCCTACATCACTGGTACGTACAGTTGGCAAAAGGGTTGTTACATATACTGTACACTCATCTCAGCATGAGCCCCAATCCTTCAGGTGTCATTTTTAATCCTCCTATGCTTCTGCCAGCAGCCGCTTCAGCCCCAGGCCTACTGCAATTAGCAACAGTGCTAATCCCAGGATAATCCACGGATCATACATTTCTGACATGACTGCGGGGTTTACGCTTAACGTCAAGTGAGATATGACAGTTAAAAGCATGGGATCAGGTAGTGAATTCACAGCCATGTTCCAGTAAAAATAGAAATATGGACTTAATACTTGTATATTTATAGCTGTTATCAGGGTGCGAAATTATAAAACGACAGTTGAAGGGGGGTCAAGTTTTTCTTCAGGGTATAAAGGGGAACCAGTACAGTGCAGGAACTTGTGAACTGAAGTCTTACAATCCTTACAGTGTCTTGCTTGCTTATAATAATATATATATATATTTTTATTACTATCATTTACACATAATTTTACTTAAGTTACTTTATCTTTATCATTATCTTTGGTAGTGCTGTGTAAACTAAGATTTTTCAATTTGATATTTCATTTGTCTCCTAATATTATACTCCTTCATTACAGCAACTGATTACAGCAGCCTGACAAATTAAACATACACACTTCCCTCTGAAGAAATAGTAATTTTCCCATTGTGCCTAAAATCTACTGCATTTGCTGTCTATTTTCATTCTTTGTAGTTGCTAGGTTCTCCCAAAAGCTCAGGGAAATTTATGTATGCATAATAAAGGAAGCAAAGGAGATGAGGAGCATTTTAGATTGGGTTTTTGTGATAGCGACATCAAGCGTTCAGTCTTTGAATCTCACATTTAAAAAAACCTGCTTACAGTTTTTCCCAAATGTTTAAACGCATTTCTAGAAACTTGGCTCAGTTTCTCAAAACTCTAAACACAAACTGAAAATTATTAACTGCTTTTTTAAAACTCCACAAATCTCTAGCAAAACTGATTCCTTCCACCAAAACAACACACACAGCTATTTATATACTCATCTCCTGCAGAGCATCAAATAAACACTGATAAGATAAATTCAGAGCTCTGTTATCAGAAGTATTTGGTTCTGTTTTTGACTTCACGAGGCCGCTGTACAAATTCAAATGCATACAAGTCCATGGAAATATGTTGTGTTTCTGTTCTTTATATTTATTTGGTGCCGTGTAGGACCCCCCTTCCCCAATTTATCATTTATGTATTTGAAGGTCAGTGATTCTCAGGTGATGAAGCTGTACTAAATGATGCAGTTTGTGTTTAGTGATTTGTAAAGCTGTGATTTAGAAGGATATTTGAGTGAGAACATGTGGAATTGTGTTTAGAGTTTAGCAGTTTAGAGTCACAATGTGACACATGAGCTTCATGTTTTTGGATTTGTGTGCACAGTTCCACATTTTGTGTGTAAACAATGTGGAAAAACTGTATAAGGACCAAGTTGTGCATGGTGATCAATGGCAGCACACATGGTGATGTTTCCACCACGCTGCTCAGGGACATCGACAATGGCACGGTTGCCAATGATGTTTGCTCAGGTGCAGCTTGTTTGCAACTACTTGTATTTGAAGGTCAGTGATTCTCAGGTGATGAAGCTGAACTAAATGATGCAGTTTGTGTTTAGTGATTTGTAAAGCTGTATTTTAGAAGGATATTTGAGTGAGAACATGTGGAATTGTGTTTAGAGTTTAGCAGTTTAGAGTCACAATGTGACACATGAGCTTCATGTTTTTAGATTTGTGTGCAAGGTTCTACATTTTGTGTGTGTACAATTGGGAAAAACTGTAATAGCAGGCCAACTTTCATTTTATTTCTAAAATACTCGCGGGCCATTACCCCATGACCCCCTGAGAAACTAATCCCGTCCAGATAGGGCTTAATTTAATAGAGCTAAGTTTTTTGTTTCATATTCACTTTTTCAATTCTACCTTAAAATGGTGCATGGCTTTTTATTGTCTATTTTTGTATTTTTGTATGGTGTAACACCGTCTAAGGTAGACTAAAAGGTATTTTATAAACATTTGGTTAGTTTGTCTAATTCTACTGGGTTTGCTGGACAATATACAACGGTTAATAAATCAGGAAGGTTATGGGTAAATTGTTGGGTTGTAAAGTGTGTTTTATCGAGAAGCTGGGGGATTGAGAAAAATGCTGGAAATTGCTGAGGTTTGAAAAATAATATTTATGTTATCTACTGTATGTTATCTAGAGTCTAGAATTGATGTGATACCTTTTCAAAGAAACATAAAATTTTTGGGCCTAATCCAGGTTTCAGTGAGGCACAGGACATCTAATTTCTGATCGGCTGTAATTTTAGTACATTAAAGGTGCGGCTTAAAAAAAAAAGAACATGTTAAATGTTTACATAGCTATATTATTTTTATTTATTTTTAAGATTGAAATTTAATGTATTTAATAAAAGTCATTTTGTGTTTTCTGGGACGTAGCACGAAACATCTCGCAAAGTCATATATCTGAATGAGACTGAAAGACTGACATTCTGGTCTGGCTTTTCTGTTACAAATTCGCTAAAGGAACTGTTATTAAAGCAGCAATAGGTAGAATTTCCTTGATTTTTGATCTTTTTAAAGAAGTAAAATTACAGCTTTAAACTCACTGCTGCGCTGCATTGAGGTGTAATAGGAGGAATAGCGGTGCTCTCGTCTCTGTGCCGGAGCTCCTCTGAGCTCAAACCAGACTCTGTAAGTTTTCCGAGGTGGCCGCGACCAACGCTCGCGAGAACTGCGACCTGCTTTCCGACCTTTAGTTCTAACAGTTCTACTACTGGTCAAGGACTACTGGTTCGATCTTTACAAACTAACATACTCTGGCAGAAGCTGGAAAGAGACCGAATATGTCTGAAAGCCAGAAAACGAGAAAGAGAAACTAATCCACCTGAAACATTTGTTACACTCTGTAGGGGGAGCCCACGAGCACAAAATCTTAATCCTACTGTAATGGGTTGGAGTGCTACAGATAGGTGGCACTCCAGCCCAGAGAGTTGTAGAACCCAGTGGCAGAACAGTAGATCTCAAAGCAGGTAAACTCAAGAAAAAAGGGAAATAATGATAATAATAATAATAATAACTAGAAAAGGCAAAGTTCGTGAACGAACTTTAAGTTGGCTTGTCAAATAGTTACTAAGTTGTGTAGTTTGTGTGTGGTGTGGAGTGTGTGGGGTGTGGAGTGGGTTGTGGAGTGTGTTTGGTGTGGTGTGTTTGGAATGTGGTGTGGAGTGTGGTGTATGTGTGGTGGAGTGAGGGGTGAGTTGTGTGTATCAGGTGTGGAGTGTGTGTGTTGTGGTGTGTAGAGAGTGTGGTGTGGTGTGTGGAGTATGTGTGGTGTGGAGTGTGTGTGGTGTGGTGTATGTGTGGTGGAGTGTGGGGTTTGTGTCAGGTGTGGAGTGTGTGTGGTGTGGGGTATGTGTGGTGTGAAGTGTGTGTGGGGTGGAGTGTGTATGGTGTGGGGTATGTGAGCTGTGGAGTGTGTGCGTGGTATGGAGAGTGTGGGGTTTGTGTGGTGTGGGGTGTGAAGTGTGTGTGGTATGTGTGGGGGTGGAGTGTGTATGGTGTGGGGTATGTGAGCTGTGGAGTGTGTGTGTGGTATGGAGAGTGTGGGGTATGTGTGGTGTGAAGTGTGTGGTATGTTTGGGGTGGAGTGTGCGTGGTGTGAGGTATGTGAGCTGTGGAGTGTGTGTGTGTGGTATGGAGTGTGTGGGGTGTGGGGTATGTGTGGTGTGAAGTGTGTGTGGTGTGGGGTATATGAGCTATCGAGTGTGTGTGTGGTTTAAAGTGTGTGTGGTGTGGGGTATGTGTGGTGTGGAGTGTGTGATGTTGTGTGAATTGTGTGTGGTATGTGTGGGGTGTAGTGTGTGTGGTGTGGGGTATGTGAGCTGTGGAGTGTGTGTGGTTTAAAGTGTGTGGTGTGGGGTTTGTGTGGTGTGGGTTGTGTGTGGTGTGGGGTATGTGTGGTTTGAAGTGTGTGTGGTGTGTGGGGTGGAGTGTGTTTGGTGTGGGGTATGTGTGGTGTGGAATGTGTGTAGGGTGTGGTGTGGAGTGTGTGTAGTGTGGGGTGTAGACTGTGTGTGGTGTGGTGTGGGGTGTGTGTGGTGTGTAGTGTGTGTGGGGTGGAGTGTGTTTGGTGTGGGGTATGTGTGGTGTGGAATGTGTGTAGGGTGTGGTGTGGAGTGTGTGTAGTGTGGGGTGTAGACTGTGTGTGGTGTGGGGTGTGTGTGGTGTGGAGTGTGTTTGGTGTGGGGTATGTGTGGTGTGGAGTGTGTGGGGTGGAGTGTGTTTGCAGTGGGGTATGTGTGGTGTGGAATGTGTGTAGGGTGTGGTGTGGAGTGTGTGTAGTGTGGGGTGTAGACTGTGTGTGGTGTGGGGTGTGTGTGGTGTGGAGTGTGTTTGGTGTGGGGTATGTGTGGTGTGGAGTGTGTGGGGTGGAGTGTGTTTGGTGTGGGGTATGTGTGGTGTGGAATGTGTTTAGGGTGTGGTGTGGAGTGTGTGTAGTGTGGGGTGTAGACTGTGTGTGGTGTGGGGTGTGTGTGGTGTGGAGTGAGTGTGGGGAGTGGACTGTGTGTCGTGTGGTGAGTGTGTGGAGTGTGTGTGGTGTGGGGTGTGAAGTGTGTGTGGTGTGGTGTATGTGTGGTGTGTGTGTGTGTGTGGTGTGGGGTGTGTGTGTTTGGTGTGGGGTATGTGTGGTGTGGAGTGTGTGGGGTGGAGTGTGTTTGGTGTGGGGTATGTGTGGTGTGGAATGTGTGTAGGGTGTGGTGTGGAGTGTGTGTAGTGTGGGGTGTAGACTGTGTGTGGTGTGTGGAGTTTGTGTGGTGTGGAGTATGTGTGGTGTGGAGTGAGTGTGGGGAGTGGACTGTGTGTCGTGTGGTGAGTGTGTGGAGTGTGTGTGGTGTGGGGTGTGAAGTGTGTGGTGTGGGGTATGTGTGGTTTGGAGTGTGTGGGGTGGAGTGTGTTTGCAGTGGGGTATGTGTGGTGTGGAATGTGTGTAGGGTGTGGTGTATGTGTGGTGTGGTGTGGGGTATGTGTGGTGTGGAGTGTGTGGGGTGGAGTGTGTGGTGCAGTGGGGTATGTGTGGTGTGGAATGTGTGTAGGGTGTGGTGTGGAGTGTGTGTAGTGTGGGGTGTAGACTGTGTGTGGTGTGGGGTGTGTGTGGTGTGGAGTGTGTTTGGTGTGGGGTATGTGTGGTGTGGAATGTGTGTAGGGTGTGGTGTGGAGTGTGTGTAGTGTGGGGTGTAGACTGTGTGTGGTGTGGGGTGTGTGTGTGTGTGGTGTGGAGTGAGTGTGGGGAGTGGACTGTGTGTCGTGTGGTGAGTGTGTGGAGTGTGTGTGGTGTGGGGTGTGAAGTGTGTGTGGTGTGGTGTATGTGTGGTGTGTGTGTGTGTGTGGTGTGGGGTGTGTGTAGTGTGGGGTGTAGACTGTGTGTGGTGTGTGTGTTTGGTGTGGGGTATGTGTGGTGTGGAGTGTGTGGGGTGGAGTGTGTTTGGTGTGGGGTATGTGTGGTGTGGAATGTGTGTAGGGTGTGGTGTGGAGTGTGTGTAGTGTGGGGTGTAGACTGTGTGTGGTGTGTGGAGTTTGTGTGGTGTGGAGTTTGTGTGGTGTGGAGTATGTGTGGTGTGGAGTGAGTGTGGGGAGTGGACTGTGTGTCGTGTGGTGAGTGTGTGGAGTGTGTGTGGTGTGAAGTGTGGGGTGTGTGTGTGGTGTGGGGTATGTGTGATGTGGAGTGTGTGTGGTGTGGGGTATGTGTGGTGTGGAGTGTGTGTAGTGTGGGGTGTGGAGTGTGTGTAGTGTGGGGTGTAGACTGTGTGTGGTGTGGGGTGTGTGTGGTGTGTAGTGTGTGTGGGGTGGAGTGTGTTTGGTGTGGGGTATGTGTGGTGTGGAATGTGTGTAGGGTGTGGTGTGGAGTGTGTGTAGTGTGGGGTGTAGACTGTGTGTGGTGTGGGGTGTGTGTGTGGTGTGGACTGTGGAGTTTGTGTGGTGTGGAGTATGTGTGGTGTGGAGTGAGTGTGGGGAGTGGACTGTGTGTCGTGTGGTGAGTGAGTGGAGTGTGTGTGGTGTGGGGTGTGAAGTGTGTGGTGTGGGGTATGTGTGATGTGGAGTGTGTGTGGTGTGGGGTATGTGTGGTTTGAAGTGTGTGTGGTGTGTGCGTGTGTGTGGTGTGGGGTGTGTGTGGTTTGAAGTGTGTGTGGTGTGGGGTATGTGTGGTTTGAAGTGTGTGTGGTGTGAATTGTGTGGTGTGGGTGTGTGTGTGGTGTGGGGTATGTGTGGTTTGAAGTGTGTGTGGTGTGAATTGTGTGGTGTGGGGTGTGTGTGTGGTGTGGGGTATGTGTGGTTTGAAGTGTGTGGGGTGTGGGGTATGTGTGGTGTGTGCGTGTGTGTGGTGTGTTGTGTGTGTAGTGTTGTATTGGTTCTGGTGTGGGTTGTGTTCAGCAGTATCTTCTCCATACAGATACAGTACTGAGGAGCAGGGCAGAGAGGGGGGCCGTGCGCAGGATCGGCTGATGTGTGTGAGATGGCCAACATTCCGCCCATTCATTCCTATGGGGAAAGTTCGTACGATAATTTTACGAAAACCGTAAATCGTGTCGGTGAGATCAGCATATCGTCTGAAACGTCTCTGCAAGTTCTGTATGTCTTGTGAATTTCGTGGTTCTAGCTTGAAAATTGTGACTTTTACAGCAGTTTGAAAAAAGTGTGAATGGAAGTCTATGGGGAAAAAAGTGACTTTGACGGAACCGTGCTAGAACCCTGGTTCTCCGATCGCTTAGAAAAGCACAAGCAACTTAAGTGGCTATGGGTTCTACCATCCTGTGAAGTTTGGTGGTTCTAGCTCGAAAACTGTAGGAGGAGTAGCGTTGAGAAATTTTAGCGTAGAATAATAATAATAACTAGATTGCAGTTCCTACAGAAACTGCGAGTGTGATTGCAGTGCTGGCTGGTATCTGCTATGGTGTTGCTAAGGTGTTGCTATGGTATCCGGGGTGGTTGCTAAGGTGTTGCTAGGTGGTTGCTAGGGTGTTGCTAGGCGGTTGCTAAGGTGTTGCTATGGTATCCGGGGTGGTTGCTAAGGTGTTGCTAGGTGGTTGCTAGGTGGTTGCTAAGGTGTTGCTAGGCGGTTGCTAAGGTGTTGATATGGTATCCGGGGTGGTTGCTAAGGTGTTGCTAGGTGGTTGCTAGGTGGTTGCTAGGGTGTTGCTAGGCGGTTGCTAAGGTGTTGCTAGGTGGTTGCTAGGTGGTTGCTAGGGTGTTGCTAGGCGGTTGCTAAGGTGTTGCTATGGTATCCGGGGTAGTTGCTAAGCTGTTGCTAGGTGGTTGCTAGGTGGTTGCTAGGGTGTTGCTAGGCGGTTGCTAAGGTGTTGCTATGGTATCCGGGGTGGTTGCTAAGGTGTTGCTAGGTGGTTGCTAGGTGGTTGCTAAGGTGTTGCTAGCCGGTTGCTAAGGTGTTGCTATGGTATCCGGGGTGGTTGCTAAGGTGTTGCTAGGTGGTTGCTAGGGTGTTGCTAGGCGGTTGCTAAGGTGTTGCTATGGTATCTGGGGTGGTTGCTAAGGTGTTGCTAGGTGGTTGCTAGGTGGTTGCTAGGGTGTTGCTAGGCGGTTGCTAAGGTGTTGCTATGGTATCCGGGGTGGTTGCTAAGGTGTTGCTAGGTGGTTGCTAGGTGGTTGCTAGGGTGTTGCTAGGCGGTTGCTAAGGTGTTGCTATGGTATCCGTGGTGGTTGCTAAGGTGTTGCTAAGTGGTTGCTAGGTGGTTGCTAAGGTGTTGCTAGGCGGTTGCTAAGGTGTTGCTATGGTATCCGGGGTGGTTGCTAAGGTGTTGCTAGGTGGTTGCTAGGTGGTTGCTAGAGTGTTGCTAGGCGGTTGCTAAGGTGTTGCTATGGTATCCAGGGTGGTTGCTAAGGTGTTGCTAGGTGGTTGCTAGGTGGTTGCTAGGGTGTTGCTAGGCGGTTGCTAAGGTGTTGCTACGGTATCCGGGGTGGTTGCTAAGGTGTTGCTAGGTGGTTGCTAGGTGGTTGCTAGGGTGTTGCTAGGCGGTTGCTAAGGTGTTGCTATGGTATCCAGGGTGGTTGCTAAGGTGTTGCTAGGTGGTTGCTAGGTTGTTGCTAGGGTGTTGCTAGGCGGTTGCTAAGGTGTTGCTATGGTATCCGGGGTGGTTGCTAAGGTGTTGCTAGGTGGTTGCTAGGTGGTTGCTAAGGTGTTGCTAGGCGGTTGCTAAGGTGTTGCTATGGTATCCGGGGTGGTTGCTAAGGTGTTGCTAGGTGGTTGCTAGGTGGTTGCTAGGTGGTTGCTAGGCGGTTGCTAAGGTGTTGCTATGGTATCCGGGGTGGTTGCTAAGGTGTTGCTAAGTGGTTGCTATGCGGTTGCTAAGGTGTTGCTAGGCGGTTGCTAAGGTGTTGCTATGGTATCCGGGGAGGTTGCTAAGGTGTTGCTAGGTGGTTGCTAGGTGGTTGCTAAGGTGTTGCTAGGCGGTTGCTAAGGTGTTGCTATGGTATCTGTGGTGGTTGCTATGGTGTTTCTAGGTGGTTGCTAGGTGATTTATATGCATAAATTAGATTAAATGGTGTTTGCACGTTGCTACGCAACGTGCAAATACATCAATTAGCTATGCACGCTAGGTTGCTCTGGCCGTTCGGGGGTGTCCAAACTTTTGACCCGTGGCTCCATTACACACAGTACTGGGGGGCCGGGGTGTCCAAACTTTTGACCCATGGCTCCATTACACACAGTACTGGGGGGCCGGGGTGTCCAAACTTTTGACCTAATGCTGTTTTATCCCATAGCTGCTCCATACACTCACAGTACTGGAGTTCTAGCTACCTGTCCTTCGATCTAGCTGCCGTCCTCCGATTGGCCCCATTCATTCCAATGGGGCCACTTCGTACGACATTCGTACGAAATCCGTACGTCGTAACTTTTCGTAACGCATATTTTCGGAAAGAGCTCAATAAGTTCTACAGGTCCTCAATTGGTTTCATCTTCGTATTTCAAAAATTGCGACGTCCACGGGCGTGCAAAGTTCTGCCCATTCATTGTCAATGGGCAAAAAAACGCGTACTTACGAAGTTTTTACGAAAAACGTAAGTCCGATTGGAAAGCTGTATACAAGCCCACCATTCCCGATATAGACGCACGTTTTCTCTTTTGAACGAAGTCGATATTTCGAAAACTGCGGCACTAGTTAACCGGACAAAAAACAGGTGGAATAATAATAATAATAATAATAATAATAACTAGATTGCAGTTCCTACAGAAACTGCGAGTGTGATTGCAGTGCTGGCTGGTATCTGCTATGGTGTTGCTAAGGTGTTGCTATGGTATCCGGGGTGGTTGCTAAGGTGTTGCTAGGTGGTTGCTAGGTGGTTGCTAGGGTGTTGCTAGGCGGTTGCTAAGGTGTTGCTATGGTATCCGGGGTGGTTGCTAAGGTGTTGCTAGGTGGTTGCTAGGTGGTTGCTAGGCGGTTGCTAAGGTGTTGCTATGGTATCCGGGGTGGTTGCTAAGGTGTTGCTAGGTGGTTGCTAGGTGGTTGCTAGGGTGTTGCTAGGCGGTTGCTAAGGTGTTGCTATGGTATCTGGGGTGGTTGCTAAGGTGTTGCTAGGTGGTTGCTAGGTGGTTGCTAAGGTGTTGCTAGGCGGTTGCTAAGGTGTTGCTATGGTATCCGGGGTGGTTGCTAAGGTGTTGCTAGGTGGTTGCTAGGTGGTTGCTAAGGTGTTGCTAGGCGGTTGCTAAGGTGTTGCTATGGTATCCGGGGTGGTTGCTAAGGTGTTGCTAGGTGGTTGCTAGGGTGTTGCTAGGCGGTTGCTAAGGTGTTGCTATGGTATCCGGGGTGGTTGCTAAGGTGTTGCTAGGTGGTTGCTAGGTGGTTGCTAAGGTGTTGCTAGGCCGTTGCTAAGGTGTTGCTATGGTATCCGGGGTGGTTGCTAAGGTGTTGCTAGGTGGTTGCTAGGTGGTTGCTAAGGTGTTGCTAGGTGGTTGCTAAGGTGTTGCTATGGTATCTTGGGTGGTTGCTAAGGTGTTGCTAGGTGGTTGCTAGGTGGTTGCTAAGGTGTTGCTATGGTATCCGGGATGGTTGCTAAGGTGTTGCTAGGTGGTTGCTAGGTGGTTGCTAAGGTGTTGCTAGGCGGTTGCTAAGGTGTTGCTATGGTATCCGGGGTGGTTGCTAAGGTGTTGCTAGGTGGTTGCTAGGTGGTTGCTAAGGTGTTGCTAGGTGGTTGCTAAGGTGTTGCTATGGTATCTTGGGTGGTTGCTAAGGTGTTGCTAGGTGGTTGCTAGGTGGTTGCTAAGGTGTTGCTATGGTATCCGGGATGGTTGCTAAGGTGTTGCTAGGTGGTTGCTAGGTGGTTGCTAGGGTGTTGCTAGGCGGTTGCTAAGGTGTTGCTATGGTATCCGGTGTGGTTGCTAAGGTGTTGCTAGGCGGTTGCTAAGGTGTTGCTAGGGTATCCGGGGTAGTTGCTATGGTGTTGCTAAGTGGTTGGTAGGTCACTCCTTAGCAGTTGCTAGGTGGTTGCTAAGGTGTTGCTATGGTATCTGTGGTGGTTGCTATGGTGTTTCTAGGTGGTTGCTAGGTGATTTATATGCATAAATTAGATTAAATGGTGTTTGCACGTTGCTACGCAACGTGCAAATACATCAATCAGCTATGCACGGTAGGTTGCTCTGGCCGTTCGGGGGTGTCCAAACTTTTGACCCGTGGCTCCATTACACACAGTACTGGGGGGCCGGGGTGTCCAAACTTTTGACCCGTGGCTCCATTACACACAGTACTGGGGGGCCGGGGTGTCCAAACTTTTGACCCGTGGCTCCATTACACACAGTACTGGGGGGCCGGGGTGTCCAAACTTTTGACCTAATGCTGTTTTATCCCATAGCTGCTCCATTACACACAGTACTGGAGTTCTAGCTACCTGTCCTTCGATCTAGCTGCCGTCCTCCGATTGGCCCCATTCATTCCAATGGGGCCACTTCGTACGACATTCGTACGAAATCCGTACGTCGTAACTTTTCGTAACGCATATTTTCGGAAAGAGCTCAATAAGTTCTACAGGTCCTCAATTGGTTTCATCTTCGTATTTCAAAAATTGCGACGTCCACGGGCGTGCAAAGTTCTGCCCATTCATTGTCAATGGGCAAAAAAACGCGTACTTACGAAGTTTTTACGAAAAACGTAAGTCCGATCGGAAAGCTGTATACAAGCCCACCATTCCCGATATAGACGCACGTTTTCTCTTTTGAACGAAGTCGATATTTCGAAAACTGCGGCACTAGTTAACCGGACAAAAAACAGGTGGAATAATAATAATAATAATAATAAGAAGAAGAAGAAGAAGAATAAGACTTAAGAAGATCAATACTGTGATTGCATTACTGCAATCACACTAATAACTAGATTGCAGTTCCTACAGAAACTGCGAGTGTGATTGCAGTGCTGGCTGGTATCTGCTATGGTGTTGCTAGGCGGTTGCTAAGGTGTTGCTAGGTGGTTGCTAAGGTGTTGCTATGGTATCCGGGGTGGTTGCTAAGGTGTTGCTAGGTGGCTGCTAGGTGGTTGCTAGGCGGTTGCTAAGGTGTTGCTATGGTATCCGGGGTGGTTGCTAAGGTGTTGCTAGGTGGTTGCTAGGTGGTTGCTAGGTGGTTGCTAAGGTGTTGCTAGGCGGTTGCTAAGGTGTTGCTATGGTATCCGGGGTGGTTGCTAAGGTGTTGCTAGGTGGTTGCTAGGTGGTTGCTAGGGTGTTGCTAGGCGGTTGCTAAGGTGTTGCTATGGTATCTTCGGTGGTTGCTAAAGTGTTGCTAGGTGGTTGCTAGGTGGTTGCTAGGGTGTTGCTAGGCGGTTGCTAAGGTGTTGCTATGGTATCTTGGGTGGTTGCTAAAGTGTTGCTAGGTGGTTGCTAGGTGGTTGCTAGGGTGTTGCTAGGCGGTTGCTAAGGTGTTGCTATGGTATCCGGGGTGGTTGCTAAGGTGTTGCTAGGTGGTTGCTAGGGTGTTGCTAGTCGGGTGCTAAGGTGTTGCTAAGGTGTTGCTAGGTGGTTGCTAGGGTGTTGCTAGTCGGGTGCTAAGGTGTTGCTATGGTATCCGGGGTGGTTGCTAAGGTGTTGCTAGGTGGTTGCTAGGGTGTTGCTAGGCGGTTGCTAAGGTGTTGCTATGGTATCCGGGGTGGTTGCTAAGGTGTTGCTAGGTGGTTGCTAGGTGGTTGCTAGGGTGTTGCTAGGCGGTTGCTAAGGTGTTGCTATGGTATCCGGGGTGGTTGCTAAGGTGTTGCTAGGTGGTTGCTAGGTGGTTGCTAGGGTGTTGCTAGGCGGTTGCTAAGGTGTTGCTATGGTATCCGGGGTGGTTGCTAAGGTGTTGCTAGGTGGTTGCTAGGTGGTTGCTAGGGTGTTGCTAGGCGGTTGCTAAGGTGTTGCTATGGTATCTGGGGTGGTTGCTAAGGTGTTGCTAGGTGGTTGCTAGGTGGTTGCTAGGGTGTTGCTATGGTATCCGGGGTGGTTGCTAAGGTGTTGCTAGGTAGTTGCTAGGTGGTTGCTAAGGTGTTGCTAGGCGGTTGCTAAGGTGTTGCTATGGTATCCGGGGTGGTTGCTAAGGTGTTGCTAGGTGGTTGCTAGGTGGTTGCTAGGTGGTTGCTAGGCGGTTGCTAGGCGGTTGCTAAGGTGTTGCTATGTGATCCGGGAAGGTTGCTAAGGTGTTGCTAGGTGGTTGCTAGGGTGTTGCTAGGCGGTTGCTAAGGTGTTGCTATGGTATCCGGGTGGTTGCTATGGTGTTTCTAGGTGGTTGCTAGGTGATTTATATGCATAAATTAGATTAAATGGTGTTTGCACGTTGCTACGCAACGTGCAAATACATCAATCAGCTATGCACGCTAGGTTGCTCTGGCCGTTCGGGGGTGTCCAAACTTTTGACCCGTGGCTCCATTACACACAGTACTGGGGGGCCGGGGTGTCCAAACTTTTGACCCGTGGCTCCATTACACACAGTACTGGGGGGCCGGGGTGTCCAAACTTTTGACCTAATGCTGTTTTATCCCATAGCTGCTCCATACACTCACAGTACTGGAGTTCTAGCTACCTGTCCTTCGATCTAGCTGCCGTCCTCCGATTGGCCCCATTCATTCCAATGGGGCCACTTCGTACGACAATCGTACGAAATCCGTACGACAAAACTTTTCGTAACGCATATTTTCGGAAAGAGCTCAATAAGTTCTACAGGTCCTCAATTGGTTTCATCTTTGTATTTCAAAAATTGCGACGTCCACGGGCGTGCAAAGTTCTGCCCATTCATTTTCAATGGTCAAAAAAACGCGTACTTACGAAGTTTTTACGAAAAACGTAAGTCCGATCGGAAAGCTGTATACAAGCCCACCATTCCCGATATGGACGCACGTTTTCTCTTTTGAACGAAGTCGATATTTCGAAAACTGCGGCACTAGTTAACCGGACAAAAAACAGGTGGAATAATAATAATAATAATAATAATAACTAGATTGCAGTTCCTACAGAAACTGCGAGTGTGATTGCAGTGCTGGCTGGTATCTGCTATGGTGTTGCTAGGCGGTTGCTAAGGTGTTGCTAGGTGGTTGCTAAGGTGTTGCTATGGTATCCGGGGTGGTTGCTAAGGTGTTGCTAGGTGGCTGCTAGGTGGTTGCTAGGCGGTTGCTAAGGTGTTGCTATGGTATCCGGGGTGGTTGCTAAGGTGTTGCTAGGTGGTTGCTAGGTGGTTGCTAGGTGGTTGCTAAGGTGTTGCTAGGCGGTTGCTAAGGTGTTGCTATGGTATCCGGGGTGGTTGCTAAGGTGTTGCTAGGTGGTTGCTAGGTGGTTGCTAGGGTGTTGCTAGGCGGTTGCTAAGGTGTTGCTATGGTATCTTCGGTGGTTGCTAAAGTGTTGCTAGGTGGTTGCTAGGTGGTTGCTAGGGTGTTGCTAGGCGGTTGCTAAGGTGTTGCTATGGTATCTTGGGTGGTTGCTAAAGTGTTGCTAGGTGGTTGCTAGGTGGTTGCTAGGGTGTTGCTAGGCGGTTGCTAAGGTGTTGCTATGGTATCCGGGGTGGTTGCTAAGGTGTTGCTAGGTGGTTGCTAGGGTGTTGCTAGTCGGGTGCTAAGGTGTTGCTAAGGTGTTGCTAGGTGGTTGCTAGGGTGTTGCTAGTCGGGTGCTAAGGTGTTGCTATGGTATCCGGGGTGGTTGCTAAGGTGTTGCTAGGTGGTTGCTAGGGTGTTGCTAGGCGGTTGCTAAGGTGTTGCTATGGTATCCGGGGTGGTTGCTAAGGTGTTGCTAGGTGGTTGCTAGGTGGTTGCTAGGGTGTTGCTAGGCGGTTGCTAAGGTGTTGCTATGGTATCCGGGGTGGTTGCTAAGGTGTTGCTAGGTGGTTGCTAGGTGGTTGCTAGGGTGTTGCTAGGCGGTTGCTAAGGTGTTGCTATGGTATCCGGGGTGGTTGCTAAGGTGTTGCTAGGTGGTTGCTAGGTGGTTGCTAGGGTGTTGCTAGGCGGTTGCTAAGGTGTTGCTATGGTATCTGGGGTGGTTGCTAAGGTGTTGCTAGGTGGTTGCTAGGTGGTTGCTAGGGTGTTGCTATGGTATCCGGGGTGGTTGCTAAGGTGTTGCTAGGTAGTTGCTAGGTGGTTGCTAAGGTGTTGCTAGGCGGTTGCTAAGGTGTTGCTATGGTATCCGGGGTGGTTGCTAAGGTGTTGCTAGGTGGTTGCTAGGTGGTTGCTAGGTGGTTGCTAGGCGGTTGCTAGGCGGTTGCTAAGGTGTTGCTATGTGATCCGGGAAGGTTGCTAAGGTGTTGCTAGGTGGTTGCTAGGGTGTTGCTAGGCGGTTGCTAAGGTGTTGCTATGGTATCCGGGTGGTTGCTATGGTGTTTCTAGGTGGTTGCTAGGTGATTTATATGCATAAATTAGATTAAATGGTGTTTGCACGTTGCTACGCAACGTGCAAATACATCAATCAGCTATGCACGCTAGGTTGCTCTGGCCGTTCGGGGGTGTCCAAACTTTTGACCCGTGGCTCCATTACACACAGTACTGGGGGGCCGGGGTGTCCAAACTTTTGACCCGTGGCTCCATTACACACAGTACTGGGGGGCCGGGGTGTCCAAACTTTTGACCTAATGCTGTTTTATCCCATAGCTGCTCCATACACTCACAGTACTGGAGTTCTAGCTACCTGTCCTTCGATCTAGCTGCCGTCCTCCGATTGGCCCCATTCATTCCAATGGGGCCACTTCGTACGACAATCGTACGAAATCCGTACGACAAAACTTTTCGTAACGCATATTTTCGGAAAGAGCTCAATAAGTTCTACAGGTCCTCAATTGGTTTCATCTTTGTATTTCAAAAATTGCGACGTCCACGGGCGTGCAAAGTTCTGCCCATTCATTTTCAATGGTCAAAAAAACGCGTACTTACGAAGTTTTTACGAAAAACGTAAGTCCGATCGGAAAGCTGTATACAAGCCCACCATTCCCGATATGGACGCACGTTTTCTCTTTTGAACGAAGTCGATATTTCGAAAACTGCGGCACTAGTTAACCGGACAAAAAACAGGTGGAATAATAATAATAATAATAATAATAATAATAAGAATAAGACTTAAGAAGAACAATACTGTGATTGCATTACTGCAATCACACTAATAATAAGAATAAGAC
Source organism: Astyanax mexicanus (assembly GCF_023375975.1). NCBI lineage: Eukaryota > Metazoa > Chordata > Actinopteri > Characiformes > Acestrorhamphidae > Astyanax > Astyanax mexicanus. The sequence goes on along the minus strand of NC_064416.1, from coordinate 46,194,625 downwards.
TTAAGAAGAACAATACTGTGATTGCATTACTGCAATCACACTAATAAGAAGAAGAAGAAGAAGAATAAGACTTAAGAAGATCAATACTGTGATTGCATTACTGCAATCACACTAATAATAATAATAAGAAGAATAAGAAGAACAGTAAGTTGGCTTTGACAAGCCAACTTAATTAATTATATATAATCATTAATATATATATAAATATATATTAATAGGATATATAATATTATAGTAATAAAATTATATGTATATATATATATATATATATATATATATATATATATATATATATATATATATATGTCCTTATTAAACCCCGCTCCACGCGGGGATCGAACCCAGGCTGTCGTGGTCGCAGCCCAGTGCTCTAACCGCTGCACCAGCGAGCGGATTGGGATGCTGCCGCTTTATTCGCCCTTAGAGCCTGCGCCGAAAGGGGCGGAGCAACGAAAACGGGCGGAGGACGAAAACGGGTGCAAAACAAAGCCACGCCTAGCGTGAGTGAAATAGTGAGAAGGGTCTGTCTGCAGAGCCGCAGAGCCACGGATATACGCCAGCAGATTCACGCCAGCAGATTCAAGCCGGTGGCATTCTGCGCATGCGCAGTAGGACAACGCGATTCTGCTGGGATTGAAATGCATGTTTCAATCCGAAAAGGCAATTCCGTGCCAAAATATGAGCAATGTGGCACATGTTGCCAAAAATATCACTGCCCGTTGTGCTCCATACAGCATTATAAGCCAACATCGGCCACAAAACTTAGGAGTCACCTAAAACTCCATTTTAACCGAGCAGTCCAACATGAAGGTAAGTCAGTGAATACAATAAGTATTTTACACAATCGTTATATTATTATATTAATATCAGACTATAGACTATATAGAGTATATATGTATGTATATATACGTATATAATGTATATATATATATGTGTGTGTGTGTATACTTCACAATATACAAAATATACTTTATAAAATAGGCTACTTCAAAATCATGATCAGTTTGTCTGATTTTACTATGTATGACCATGTATTTGCAGAAAGTAAATTAAAAAAAAAAAAAAATATATATATATATATATATATATATATATATATATATATATATATATATATAAAAAAAAGATTCAATGCTTTCAGACCTCAAATAATGCAAAAAAAATGTTAATATTCATATAGAAACATTAATTCTAATTCTAATATGAACTTTCTTTGCATTATTTGCAGTATTTGATTTTTTTTGTTTATTTTTCATTTACATTTTTATTTGTAATTTGGGAGAAACAGTGTCAGTAATTTATAAAATAGAACAACAGCGTTTATTTTACTCAAGTATTGCACATGGAATTGTACACATACAGACCATGTATTATTAAAGCCATTGCTCAACTTTGAGCTTGAATTAAGCAGATGAGTGATATTTTGTCCTTCTAATTATTATAGCTAATTAAGGTATTTAATTCCTAGGCATATTCATGTCCAATTTTAGGGTGCTTACATAAATCATTAGCTAGGTTATACAATCATGTGTGCAATATTTACCATGTAAATGTCTATATGTATTTGTTTTAGCCCAGTGTTTAACATTATGCTCAGTTTAATTCCTGCACATGTGGTAAGATAAATCAATGGTTTGTTCATCACACATTTGGGACACTTTTAACTCACAGCTCAGAACAAAAGAATGTAAATGTAAGTGTCCAAAAAAAAAAAGACAATCAGTATAAAAAATGGGAGAACTTCATCATTTTTATTGGCATAGAAACCATAAATCTAAATATAAAACATTGCACCAAAGTTATATTATGATATACATCACGTATTGTATATTTGATGTGAATAGTTAATTCTGGCATATACATGTTATGAGTAAATGTAAAAGTAAATCCCATGTAAGCCAACTATCAATGTTGAGGTTAAATTGAAGGGTAATTGAACAATATGTCTACATAGACCATTAGTCTATCGAGGCACATAAGACTAATATGTGTCAGAATATGATATGAATACCTCCTAAAACTTTTTAACTAACCCTAGCTAAGTCAAACCAGTTATTTAACGCTAAGAAAATCGAAGAAGGTATCAACGCATGCGCAGAATGCCACCGGCCTGAAAGTGCTGGTTTAAATCCGCGGTTCTGCTGACGCATGCGCAGAATGCCACTGGCTTGAAACTGCTGGCGTGAATCTGCTGCCGTATATCCGTGGCTCTGCGGCTCTGCAGACAGATACTATTGGAAATAGTGGGGGAGAATGTAAACAAGACTCGCCGCGGAAGCTAACGGCTACCTCTTATGGCGCGAGGTAAAAACAAAAGAGCTTCCAAACTAAACAAAGAAGTGAATTGGGGTGCTTTTGGATTAAACGCTGCTCCACCAGAGAGAAGAGGAACAGCGAGGGGAGAGAAAAGGTGAGCACACCGCGCGCCTCGCAGCGGCTACCACACACACACAAACACAGACACACAGACCCGAGAGAAAGGGGGGTTAGCCGCGGAGCACACCGCTCAACACGACTACACCACACTCGAGATATAAAGGGACAGAGGAAGCTACTTATGCGGGAGGAGTATGCCAGCGGTGCTGGATCATACTCTCTCCACAGGGATAGCAGGAAGAGAAGGGGAAAAAGAGCAGAGGCTCGGTCTAGAAACCGGCATAGATTCGCTCCCACGAGCTTCAAACATCCAGCCCCGAGGACCTGAATCTCAGGGTTTATATAGGGGCAAACCCAGGTGGAGTGGATCAGGTCTGATTAGGGGCTCAAGACCTCCCCCCTGGCGGCCGAAGAAGCACTCGGCCGGCCCCTAGCCATTACACCTACCTAGTGGAGCTTTAAGGAAAAGAACCACCACTGGACCACAGCCAACCAGATTTAATCTATATAGAGTGCAGTGGCGGATGCTGGTCTTTCAAGGAGGGGAAGCTCAATTTCGGCCTACATCTTAACATAAGTAGTTTTATTTATACAAAAATTCTACTCTCCCTGAGATGTTTTTTTTTTTTTGTAAACAAAATGCATTATTTTCATGTTTTCACTACACAACAAAAAGGTACCCATTCTTTACATTGAACAATTACATAAAAAGACGCTATGACAGGAATAAACATAAAATGATCAGGAAAAAACCCATTACGCAAAATCTTTAAAGTTGGTAAAGGAAAAAATGCAGGTAAATTTAGTTCCTTTTTGGACAGTTTTAATTTCCTTGAATAATCCCTTTATTAATTTAAATTATAAAAATTATTTTTAATGATAACACAATACTAGTCGTTTTTATCAAAGGAAATGCCGCTATAAGGATTAGGAAAGTCTCAGGTTCAACTCAGAACAGAATGAAAATGCACCTATCATGGATTTTCACTAAAAGATCGCTGATTCGCTCATTTCACTGTCAATCAAAAAGGCACTCCTCCTCAGACAGATCATCCAATCGTCATGCAGAAGCTGAGCTCCGGGCCGGCCGAGGCCAGCCCACTGCTCCATAGACCCCCAGAGACGCTGAGCGTCCGATGGGCGGGACAAAGCCCAGCATTTATCCAATGACTCGTCTCGTTTGGCCACACGCTTTGCTCCGCTATTGAAGTCTGTGCACTGTTTAAAGCAGCGCTGTGAAGCTGCGGGAATGAGTGAGAGGAAAGCCGCGGTGTTACCAGTGATAAGAAGCTGAGTGTAGCGTGGTGTAGCGCATATTTAATCAGTGACATGTACACACAACAGTATATATTTAATCACTTTTTTTTTTTTTTTTACATTTTAGGGGAAGCTGAGCTTCCCTTGCAGTCTTAGAGCAATCGCCACTGATAGAGTGCTATATCACTCTAAACACAGGAGTGAGAGTAACATGGTTGTGATGTTACAGTGTGTGTTCGCTGCATACCTGTCAAGTCTCCCGTTTTGGCCGGGAAACTACCGTATTTTACTCCACTTTCCCGCCGTCCTCCCGTATTAGTATTTTCCCGTAAATTTCCCGTATTTTATTAAAAAAAAAAATTATATTATTGAGGATACAGGGCACTGACCGCTCTGTGTCTCTTAACCAATCGTGGAGCCAGTTCAAGGAGAAAGTCCCGCCTTTCAGGAGAAACAGCCAATCAGCTTGCAAGGAGGGTCAGTGTGGGGAATCCCCGCCCTCCTCGCTGTGAGTTCAGGCAGCTAGTTGGAGCTGCTGATGTTAAAACATACATGCAGCGATTTTTCTAAAAGAAAGGTAACGGTAGTCTAATCATGTAAACTGTGATGAGATTTTTCTGATAGCTGCTTAAAAATACTCCGAAATCAAACACACAGATTAAACCTTTAAAAAAAAAAAAATACAGCTTGTGACTCAGTTTAACTAGAAATGTGGAGAGGACCGACATTAACTGAACTGATCAGGGGTGGAGTGATCAAAAGGAAAAAGTATTAATTAAAAATTATTGTGTAGGCCCCTTAGGACTAATTTTTACTGATGGAATATATCTGGTCCATGTCCTTTTAGTAAAAGCTCATAATACCATTTTTAGGTCACCTACAGTCATTTTGCAGAATTTGTGCACTCTTTTTTCAATTTTAAATCCATTAAATAAATAAAAAATATATCATATAAAAGAGTGCATTTATTACAAAAAAATACATGAAATCTTAAACAAACAAAAAAATATATAGAAAAGGGTTTTTTAATTTGGCTGTATTAAAAGAATGACATATGTAGGAATGTCCACAACATTCCATCAGATTCTGATAATCTAATTGTAGCGTGTAAGTGGTTCACATGTGGTTATTTTAGATTTTTTGTAAACCTGTTTTAAAATGTAAGGGATACTGTACCTTCGTTGGGCTGGTGGGACGGCTTTAAGCGGACAGAGGAAAATATCCCTTATTTTTAAATCTAAAACTTGACAGGTATGGTTCGCTGGTAAGAGTATATCAGGTACAGCTGAGAGCTGATTTATTTTTCGTTCAGCATCCATTAGAGAATTGCAGAAATGCCAGCAGTACGAGAGCTAACAGAACAGAGACAGATCTAGTAGATTAAAGTATACTAAGCATTATTATACTATAGTGCAGTAAAGTGTTCTTGTAGCCACTCTATTATTAATCAGTATATTTAAAGACTGATAAAATGGAACAATTTGTTTTGTACTTATTATACTTTAATTAAAAATATAATAAAATACTGCAAAAGTCTTACTTAAATTGTGCTAAGTGTACTTAACTGTACTATGTGAATAGTGTACTGTAAATGTTATACATATTTTCACAGTACAAAAATGCTTCTTGTTCCTGTCTTTTGTAAGTAGCACTCTTCGAGTATACTTTATTAGGTATAAAAATATAATTTTGATATACTGTACTACAATTTTTACCTTGTTACAAATTTACTTTTGACACTTAAATTTTTTTGACAAAATTGACAAAATTTGACAAAATTTAAATTGACACTTAAATGTATTATTTAACATTGTATCCTATAATGTACTTATATTTACATTTTCCTAATTATAATTACAGAGCACTGAAATACATATTAACTATTGTATTCATGTTATACCTAAATATGTATTTTTTTTTATTTTGCAATGTAGTAATTTAATTAACTTCCTAAAATGTTACATGATACATTGCACTTTAAGTGAACTACTGTAAGAGTTGTTTTTAACACACTTTGCTAAAAATGTACAAAAGTATTTATGTAAATAAGTATTTTAAAAGTATATTGAATGAAAATACACTATTGCACATTTTAAAGAGTATTAATGATATTAATGTACTTTTAATATATTATATTATACTTATATTTTTTTTCACTAGAGCACAAGAGAGTTGAAGTGTCCTCAGCCTCCGTGTGTGTGTGTGTGTGTGTGTCTCTCTTTGATAGAGTTGGCGTTGGATCTGCTGGCTCTGGATCTTGCCTGTTTTGATTAGATTAGCCGGACCTAAAGGACAACAATGTGATCAGCTTTACAGTGTAAAATTAACTATGATTAAAAGGTGAAGAAGTGATGTGCAGAACTGTTGGTGTATATACATGTACACACACACACACACACAGAAGTGCTGTGAAAAAGTGTTTGCCCCCTACAGATTTTTGCTTTTTTATTATACTTATATTTTTCAGATTAACAAAAACATTTTTTTATATCAGACAAAGATAATTTGAGCACGTTTAAAATGCACTTTGTAAGTGATAATTTTATTTATGAGGGGAAAATAACAATTAAAACTAATCTGTTTCTGTGTGAAAAAGTATTTGTCCCTAAACCGAATACCTTGATTGTGCCGCCCGCTAGTGGGAACAGCTGTAATAAAGCTTTACTGATAACTGGCAGTGAGTCTTTCACATCTCTGTGGAGGAAATTTAGTTCTACTCTTCTTTACAGAATTGTTTTATTTCAGCCACATTGGATGATTTTAGAGTATGACTTGTCACAGCATCTCTGATTAGGCCTCTAAAAACCTTAATTTAGTTTTTTAAAGTCATTCAGAGGTGAACCTGTTTGTGTGCTTTGGGCAGAGGTGGAAAAAGAACTGAAAATTGTAATTAAGTAAAAGTACCTTTACTTTGCTAAAATTCTACTCAAGTAAAATTAAAAGTACCCATCTAAAAATCTACTCGAGTAAAGGTAAAAAAGTACTTAATTTAAAATGTACTTTGAGTAAAAGTTACATAGTTACTTTTAATTATTTGATGTAAAAAAAGTAAAACTAAAAATAATAAATAAGTAAACTAATAATAAATTAAATTGTTTTTAATGAACTATTGTTCCACATAATATTTTAAACCTTTCATTCAGTATTTGTTCAGACCATGCTCATATATGTGACTATAAACTGTATTTTTATAGTTTTATAGTTCATTGTTATATTTTAACTTGCCATTGCTATGCGTTAACTGCTATTTACGTGTTTTTTTTTTACATTTAAGCAGATTGTTTAATGATAAAAATACTCACCACCACATTTCTCAGGTTTGATGTGGAAGTTTTGAAAGCTGGCAGCTCTGTCCGGCGGGGAACATTTTGTATTGCATGAGGACGTTATTGCCTCGTGTTTTTCAGAGCATTTTATTTTTTACCAAGTAATTGGGAGTTTTTCAATGTAGCAAAGTAGATAATTTGCGTCAAAATGTACTTGAGTAAAAGTAAAAGTATCTATTTTAAAAACTACTTTAAAAATTACAAATTACTCATAAAATGTACTCAATTACAGTAATTTGATTAAATGTAATTCATTACTTTCCACCTCTGGCTTTGGGTCATTGTCCTGCTGCAGAACCCAAGTACACCTGAGATTGAGCTCATGAACTAATATTCTGACGGATATTCTCATGGTTCCATCTGTTACAGCAAATTGTCCAGGCCCTGAAGCAGCCCCAGACCATAACACTACCATGTCTTACATTCAGTATGATGTTCTTTTTCTGAAATTATAAAAATTATAGATGTAACTGGATACACACCTTTCCACTTTTGTCAGTTCTAAGAAGATATACCCAAGGTCCTGGGGATCATCAGAATGTTTGTTGGTAAATGTGAGATGGCCTGTTGTGTTCTTTTTGGTCAGCAGTGTTTTTTTTTATCTTGGTTATAAAAAAAAGATCCCAAGCTTTGAGCATCCCACTGAGCACTCTACAATCCATCATCGAAAAATGGAAAAAGTATTCTACACGTGCAAACCTACCATTCACCCAAACTGACAGATCGAGCAAGGAGATCACTGGACAGAGAAGCAGCCAAGAGGCCCATGATCACTCTGGAGGAGCTGCAGAGTTCAACAGCTCAGGTTGGAGAATCTGTACACAGGACAACTATCATAAGTCGTGTGCTCCACAAATCTGGCCTTTAAGGAAGAGGTTCAAAAAGAAATCCATTGTTAAAAGAAACATATGAATTGCTGTTTGCAGTTGCAGCAAATATGTGGAAGAAGGTTCTGTGGTCAGAGGAGACCAATGTTGAACTTTCTGGCTAAGCACTATATGTAAGGGAAAAGTAACACTGCTCATCACCCTGAACACACCATCCCCACTGTACTGTGAAACATGGTGGTGGCAGCATCATGCTGTAGAGATGCTTTTTTATTCAGCAGGAACAGAGGAGTTGGTCAGAGTTGATTGGAAGATGGATGCAGATAAATACAACAGGGCATTCCTGAAAGAAAACCTGTTGAAGGCAACAAAAGACTTGAGGAAGACTGGGAAGGAGATTCACCTTCCAGCAAGACAATGACCCTAAACCTAAACATACAGCACTGCAGAGCTACAGTGGAATGATTTAGATTAAAGAATATTCATGTGTTAGAATGATCCAGTCTAAAATCTCATTAATCTTCTGTGGCGAGATGTGAAAATTTCTGTTCACAGACGCTCTCCATCCAACCTGACTGAGCTTCAGCTGTTTTATAAAGAAGAATGGAGCAAAAATCTCTACAGTCTCTAGATGCATAAAGCTGGTAGAGACAAACCCCAAAGCACTTACAGCTGTAATTGCATGAAATAGTGGCTCTACTGTGATTTGCCTGTCCCCTGATTGGGTGTTAGGGGGTGGGGCTACAAACCTAATCAATATATGCACTTGTGTAGGTGTGTTGGGGGGCCTTTCTATGGAGCTAAATTAGTGCCAAAACTACGCAAATAAAGAAAACATATTCTGTAAATATGATACTACTTGCAAACAAACACAGCACGTTTTACAAATACAAAACTCGACTATCTAACACACACGGTGTGTTTTACAAACACAAAACCTGATGGTTGTAAATATATACGTAAACTTTAAATAAATACACAGCTGTTTTCTAATACATTGCTCTTTACAAACAAATATAACACATTTTACAAATGCAAAAAGCTATAAACAACAAGTAGAACATGATTTTCAAACATTACCGTGTCATGATTCATGAACACGCACAGCCCTTTTGTAAATCACGTGACTTTTGGCACACTTTTAGCAGTCGCAAACTCGTGTTGAGATTTTCTCACAAATACACCCAACCCTCATACAAATGCATCGCCCCAGAACAGCAGGTGGCGCTGAGGGACACTTCACAAGCTGTGGCTGCACAGCAAAGCACGTCCCGCTTCCAGCACTCCCCATTACACTGATTAATGTGTTTAACTCTACCATTTTATACCCGATTTATACACGGTTTGGTTTGTTACAGACAGCAGAGATGTAATTATGATATAGGACGCTGTTACACATCACAAATATGAGCTTTCATGCTGAAATACTGTATATTATGCTCTTTATAATATTAATTGGAGTTTAATATTATATATATATATATATATATATATATAGATAGATAGATAGATAGATAGATAGATAGATAGATAGATAGATCATAATACAGAGTATTTCAGCATATTGTCATTAAAAGCATTATTGCAGAAAATGAGAAATGGCTGAAATAACAAAAAATATGCAAAGCTATAATGCAAAGAATTGTAGATTAGATTCCAGAGGTTTTCAATTTGGTAAAATCATAGATTTTTTTTTATACCATTTTTAAGTGGTCTTTTATTTTGTCCAGATCTATCTATCTATCTATCTATCTATCTATCTATCTATCTATCTATCTATCTATCTATCTATCTATCTAATTAATTTAAACACCAATTAATATTTTTTTCTTTCTTTGTTAAAGAGCATAATATAAAGTATTTCAGCATGAAAGCTCATATTTGTGATGTGTAACAGCGTCCTATATCATAATTACATCTCTGCTGTCTGTAACAAACCAAACCGTGTATAAATCGGGTATAAAATGGTAGAGTTAAACACATTAATCAGTGTAATGGGTAGCGCTGGAAGCGGGGCGTGCTTTGCTGTGCAGCTACAGCTTGTGAAGTGTCCCTCAGCGCCACCTGCTGTTCTGGAGCGATGCATTTGTATGAGGGTTGGGTGTATTTGTGAGAAAATCTCAACACGAGTTTGCGACTGCTAAAAGTGTGCCAAAAGTCACGTGATTTACAAAAGGGCTGTGCGTGTTCATGAATCATGACACGGTAATGTTTGAAAATCATGTTCTACTTGTTGTTTATTGCTTTTTGCATTTGTAAAATGTGTTATATTTGTTTGTAAAGAGCAATGTATTAGAAAACAGCTGTGTATTTGTTTGAAGTTTACGTATATATTTACAACCATCAGGTTTTGTGTTTGTAAAACACACCGTGTGTGTTAGATAGTCGAGTTTTGTATTTGTAAAACGTGCTGTGTTTGTTTGCAAGTAGTATCATATTTACAGAATACGTTTTCTTTATTTGCGTAGTTTTGGCACTAATTTAGCTCCATACCTTTCTTTTGTTCTGTTGTTTGCTGCAGGCAGTGTCGTTCGTAATTTGACGACTCTTAGGCCTCCCTTAAAGGGAAGCCTTGGGCTAGCTTAAAATAGACTCTTAAAGATTATCTAGTCATGCATCGATGTAAAGTTCTAAATTCAAAAGAAAGAAGAAAAAAAATAACAGACGAGTGCCTTGAGTCAAAGAAAGGAGAAGACGAGTCGTTCCGAAGTTCTAAGTTAATCTTTTATTGTCTTGAAGTCAGCCAGATTCAGTCAGAAGGATTCAGTCTTCTGAAAACACAGAGGAATACACACACTTTTATACAGTATTTGGGTGAACAACGGTGGGGGCTTTAAGCACCACCTTTAGACACCTGGTATGACTCAGCATATTTCTTATCTGTCTCCCCCTCACAGCCGTACCCAGTGCAGACTGGGCCTTACTGAGGAAGAGCAGACAGAGTTTTAACTGAACTCAATAAACTCGTTCATATATGGCCAGATTGTACTAATATATGAGTAATATAGCATATATTGATCCCTAATATCCTAATTTAGGGTCCCACAGCAGCTGAGTTTCTGGGCCTGCTTGCTTTAGTTCTGTTTAGCATTATGCTTGAGTTGTTTTTGTTGATCCTTAGATTTTTGGCTGCCTTTTTGTTTATAAATGTCTGGACATGTACCTTTTTTCTAATTTCTTCATTAAATTTATATTTTTTGCCATTTAAACACTGTGTGTCCTCCATTTATTTGTCACGGCCTAGAGCCAGTCGTGACTCTACTAAGTATTGATATATGGGGGCTGTATACTTTTACATGTTATATTTTTGTTCCACTTTTTAATGTGCAATACTTTGTCAAATGTATAATACATTTTTGCATCTTGGGATGTCTGTAAACCACACCTGATGTAAAGTTATGACAGTACTCAGTCTCAAGCATGATATCTTTTATTATTACTTTAGTTTGGACAAAACTGTAACAGTAAAATTCCAGCAAAAACATATTAAAATAAAAAAAAACATTCTATAAAACAAAGATTATTAAATTTTATAAACAGGAGAAACATACTGGGCAGAGCTAGAACACGACCAGTAATCTTAGGGGACAAGGGCACATTAGGCTGATATATGGTATTATACATTTTACAAAATCAAACTGACATTACAGCATTTTTCTTAGTGGGTAACTGCAGCCTGAGTGCATAAGGTGGACATTTTACCATTTCTATATAAATGCCTGTATCCAACTTTATTAAGCTTCAAAAATGGTGGTTAACGAGATACATGCCTAACTTTACTTGTAACTTTACTTGATCACCGGCTACGCTGTTGTGTGCTGATCCTTAATGTGTGTCTATGAATGTTTCCAGACTTCAAGCTCTATAATTCTCCTACATGGTTGTATCCTAGCAAATAAAAATGAATATATATCATACTAAAAGACTGAACTGCCTATCACAAATCTAGGACTGCCTTACTTACTTTAAAAACTTTACTTACTTTTAAACTTGCTTTTCTTGTATTTTACATTTTTCCAATCAGGTCCATTGAGAATTCCATTTTATATTCCATAAATGGTTCAAATCCATCAATCCATGTGCCTTTAAGATACTGTATAAGATAAATGAGCTCTGTTCTGATTGGCTGTCCTGCGGTGTGAATAGACATGGATAAACTACAGCAGGATGGATAAGCTTTAGTAAACTGGTTAACTGATAGAGCTTGAGTATAAAAGGAACAAAGTCTACTAGACTTGCTAAAAGGATGGTGTAAATGCTGTATAACTGTAACACTAATTGGTTAAGCACTAAACATGGCAGCTAATGAGTTAGACGTCTAAACTGCCTTAACTGGATTTGCTCTAGTAAAGCCAGAGCGTCGACCGTACTGTCTAAAATGATCTGTGAAAGATCCATGACGTTATGGGCTGTAAGATCCCTATCTTAAAAGCTAATTTTTATACACTGTAATATGGCAGAGTGAAACACCATGGAGATAAACCCAATGGATCATTAAAACAGACAAGACTTTCTACACCATGCCTAATAAATGATTCATTTGTTCCTCACACACATTTAGGGCCCTATTTGAGCAATCTATTGACCTATAGTGCTTGATTTATGGTGTGTCGATGTGTCTTTGGTATTGTGAGAGCGCAAAAAATACTCCTTGCGCAGCTCGAAACACAATGCAAATAGCGTTAACTAATTTTCTTAACTAATTATGGGTGTGTTTTGGGCATTACGTGAAATAAACCAATCAGTGTGCCAGTTCTGATTTCCTTTAAGAGGCAGATGAGTATCCTAACAGCGAACTGCTTTTGCACGTCTCAGCAGAGGAAACTGAACTGCGCATTCACACTGTTCAGCTCATTTAAGAGAACAGCAATGTTTGGTTATTATTTTTTTCTGTTTATTGTTGAGTTTGCCACACCTACACGCATGAGCCTTGACGATTGACTGTTGTCTAGGTTCATTTTAGTCAGTGGAGCACCTGTGCTTTTCACCACCAAGAGAAAATAATTTGACAGGGTGTAAGCTAGCAAAGAGCATCCCAACACGCCTTGCACAGGGTGTAAAACAGGGCCTAAAACAGGGCCTTTAGAGTTTAGAGGAACAGATATATGATAGTGCAGATACACGTTATACTAAAATTTCTTTTTTTTTTTTTTTGGTGATTTTACCTGTGGAATAAGAGGTCTATAAGACTTCTGGCCTTGTTGAAAATTTGGAGACACCTTGCTAATTGCTCACTAAATTAAATGTCACATATTGCCATAGTATTAATTATATAATAATAATAAATCCACAAAGTAAGCATGTTTATCAATATTAAAGGCATTCCAAAAGGCAAAGTGTCTCCAAACTTTTATCAGGCATTGTAGATTAGTATAATGATAATCAATCCTGTAAATAAAGTGTCAGTCTGTTTCAAGGCTGCTCAGGTTCACAGATGAACAAATCACACAGGTTCTGTACACAGACGCCATGAGATCGACTGTTCGTTCAAGTGATTTCTGTTGTGCAACGCTGAGCAAAGGTATAAGGTACGCTTCAGAAGTCTTCATTACGTTCCTTTTCTCGCTCCACATACTAGCCTGACTTGATCTGTTGCATATTTTGTACCCAACCGCTGGGGTTGACCTCCAGGCTGAGGAACTCTTTGACCCAGGTGTCACAATGAGCCCCTTCCAGAAACTCATCCAGAGAAATGTCACCTAAAACAGAGAGAACAAAGAGAATGACCCAAGACACATTTGAAACAGATACAGCAATCAGTCTGACTAACCAGTAACTAGTAACAGTAAAAAAAGTAACAGTAAAAGACTAGTAGCTCTCCAGCCCAGAGGGTTGTTGAACCCAATTGCAGAACAGTTGAATTCAAAGCAGGTAAACCCAAGGAACCCGTGTTGTTAGGTTTGCGGTCCAATACACTACTGCTGCCCCGGCTAGTGAATTGGGACATGGCTGGGAAAAACGCACTTATAAGGAGATAAGGAGCCCAAGAACGGACAGGAAAGCGAGAACGTCCAAAAACTAAAGTCACACCGAGGGTGGGATGTAAACAAAAGCTCGTCAGAGAAGGATTTTATTTTTTATCATTGTTTTATTATCGTTCATTATATTTCAAACAACCTCAAGGGCCAGATGTTTCATGCTTGCGGCTTCATGCTTGCCGACCCCTGACATAGAGGGCGATTAGCATCCTGTCACTGCGTTAGAACTCTAGGTCACCTTTAAGCCCATGAACGTAGCTAATCTAATAAGTTTTAAAAGGTAGTTTTCCAAGGTTAAGAAGGAGGTCACACCATAGGTGGAAAGGCATGCTATGGAGAATGCCTAGAAAGCCAGATCTGGCCATAACATAGAAAAATAACAGTTTCATCCAGAAAGCAGGCTACTGCTTGTCCAATAAAAGTACGGATACCTTAAACTCAAACCCCGTTATCCTCATTATCTTAAGCATTACCCAGGTACTTTAACAGACTTTAACATACTTAGGTCAGAACACTGAACATTATTATATTACATATCTATAATTATCCCATATATCCTTATTAGTCTATTTTAAAGTTTATTTGTTTTAGGTGTTTTAGCAAGTGCAAAAAAATTTGGTCCAAAATCTTGAACCAAACACAGAAAATGCTGTTTTTTTTGTTAGCAGTTTTGCGTTTCCAATGCCAACATTCAGAACTTACCGTCATTGTTCTCGTCGACGCGCTCAACTACCCGGTCACACACTTCCTCCAAGGACAGAATGTTTCCATCTTCATCTGTTACATTGCATTCTTTGATCTTGTAAATTATCTACAAGCACATAAAAAAACAAGATTATTTTTAAAACCAGAACTATTCAGCCAACAGTGTCCTCTGGTCAGCATCATGTGACCACTGATGGAGGACTACAGCAGGGCTCTGCAATTAAGGGGCAAGATATTTTCCATGCCATTACATGGTGGGCCACAAAAAAAAAATATGTTTCGGAAAATGAAGTGTAATTGGGATGGAGAAGTAGCTCTCCAGCCCAGAGGGTTGTTGAACCCAATTGTAGAACAGTTGATCTCAAAGCAGGTGAACCCAAGAAGAGAAAATTGCTTATAAGTTGACAGGGAGCCCAAGAACTGGCGGAAAAATGAGAATGGGCAGAAACTAAAGTCACGCCCAGCGCGACAGAGAAAGACAGCAGAGGAATGGAAACAAAAGCTCACCAGAGAAAGAAATGAGTTGTAATTTTCTTCATTATCGTTTATTCAAGCCCATGCTTGCGGGCCACATCTGGACAGAACAAGATGTGTTCATACTATAGATAGAAAGTATTCAGTATTCAGATGTGGTAATTGGAGCTGATACAATGAACAACCCATGTAGAAACAAGGTGGTGGTGTTAATGTTATGGCAAATAGGCAGACTCTCTGGAGAGCTTCCTTCCTGCAGGTTTTAACTCCAATCCCAATCTAATACACCCCATTCAGACAAACAAGTGCTTCTAAAGGCAGTGGTTAACTGGATTAACTCGGGTGGATTAAGGTTGATCTTCAGGAGCATGAATGCAACTCAATCATACCTAAATCTAAATCTAAAATTCCACTAGATCTATGTAAACCAGTAGATCTAGTGGAATTTTAGATTTAGATTTAGGTATGATTGAGTTGCATTCATGCTCCTGAAGATCAACCTTAATCCAGGCTGCAAAAAGGCTGCAAAAACGTATAGCCATCGAGCATACCCTGATAATGCGTGAGATCTCCTCTCTGTCCAGTCGTCCATTGCCGTCATTGTCGAAAACTTTGAAAGACCACCGGAGTTTGTCTTCCAGCTTCCCTCGGAGCACAAGGTGAAGAGCTGCCACATACTCTATGAAATCCAATGTGTTGTCCTGAAGAAACACAATACATCCATTTATCCATTCAATCGTGATGTCCTTACCGTGAGATAAATCTGTAGCTACGCTCTAGAAGAAGACTGGATACTCACCCCATTCTCATCAAATGATCGAAATACATTTTCCAAGTAAAGAGACTCAGGACTGGGACCACTTTTAACTCCGAATATCTTCTTGAACTCATGCAGATATAGAGACCCGCTTGGACACTCCATAATAAAGGTCTTGTAGAGGTTCTGGATTTCAGAGAGATCCAGCTCCTTGTCCTCAGCCTCAGACTGTGTCTGACCCATGGCAAAGAAGGATGAAGGAGAAAAAAAGTTTAATTTAACAAAAAGGAAGACACTCAGTAACCAGCAGGCTCTGCTGCAGCTAAAATTTCTCTATGCAGTTTCTGTTCCTGTCTTGCTGTTTCAGTTCCTGCCAGACGAGAAGCGTCCACTGTGAGCTCACTGTGAGTCTGAAGCCATGAACCCGGTGGAACAGTGCTTTTAGAGGAGCTTTAATCGTTAATCTGCGACCAGGTGATCAGTCCCACTGTGGAAAGACCTCATTATCCTGCTGTTAATGAAAAGCGTCATGGAATCCCCACTGCACTATACAGGTTAAGTAAATCTCTACCTGTGTTAGGGAGATCCTGGCACCTGCGTCAGAAACTTGGCCCACAGAAGCAGCACGCACCGTCTGACCTGTGCTAGACGATCTCAAATTCAAGGACATTCCTTTACGTCACCGTGGCCTATCCCAATTTGTGGGATTCTTTGAATGCGACCTGCATTTCAGAGAAGTCAGAGGAGAGTCCATTAAGGTCACACACACACAGTCCTTGCTGTGCTGTGTATTTTTGAGATTTGACGAGATGCTGAGGCACCAGACTTATACATGTAGGGTATAAGGGAAATGTACAGATAGTTACTATACAAAACAACTGAGGGAAAAAGCCCACAGTATGACCACACCTCATTTAAGCCTCTGACATGTCTATACTTATCATAGACTGTGTATAGCTGGACAGAGCATCGTCTCTCAAAAGTGAAGCCGCCACAGGTCGGGCGCCCCCTGCTGTTCGGTTGCAGAAAGCTGTATAACCCCACCCATCCCCATAGGTTTCAATAGCAAAACAAAACAACTTTCAATTAAATTTTTTTTCTAATATACTGTAATTCTACCTCCATTATTTAAATGCAGCAGCTAGTGTAACCTCTGCTTATATTGTTACATTTTTATTTCCCCACAGAATTCGTTTTTAAAAACGTTATTCAGCTCTATTCAAAAAGGTGTGGTTATTGTAAAAGGGCTGGTTATGGGCGGGATCCCTAATCCCTCCCCCACACACTTACCATCTCTATACCACCCCCCTCTTACCTTCTCCCTCCCTAAAGAGCAGTCGCTTCCTTACATTCATGTGTATTTTTATTTATTATTCACAATTGAGAACAGGTACAATAACTTTAATCATCCTTCCTTTCTCTCTTCTTGATCTTCGTTAAACTCCTCCCTCCATCCCTCCCTCGCTCCATTCATCTTCCACCTCCGCTTTTACTCAATATTCCACCTGTCGAGATCACTGGGGAATACAAACAGCTGGGACCTCCTTGCTGTGCCACCAACTCTGTGAGGTTTGGGGAGTTTTGCGATTACATCGCATCTTGGGAAGAATGCTCTCTTTGAAATTAAAGATGGGTTTACCATAGAAGGTTTTGCCTTTTCTTAAGAATTTACACTCTAGATCAGCACCTACAATCTATATAGATATTGGCACCAGTGGTGGTTCCCCTGCTTGTTTTGTGCTTATACTCTTAAGACATGATGTCCATTCTATAATCGTATAAAATGCAAAAACCTGATTTAATAATTAAGAAATATACTGTATACTGTAAACTACAGCCAAAATACACTTATTAAGTGTAACAAGGGGTTTGGCTCAACTTACCCCACTCTGCCCTACTGTGCAAAGGTTTTTTAGGCACCAAAGTAAATTACACTAATCCATTTATCTCAGCAATATGAGTGTTTTACCTGAAAAAGCACCACATATGATTTGAACAGATGCAAATAAACATAAATACAGTAAAACGTAACAAGGAATTCTCATTTTAAACTAAGTATGTTATATCCCGTGAGCCTGAAGCTGAAGAACAAAGTGTAGAGATTCCAGATTTCTCCTTGATGCCCTTAGTCAGTATGTGTATTGTCATGACTGGCTCTAGCCCATGACAAATAAATGGAGGACACACAGTGTTTAAATGGACATTGTATAAACAAAATAGTGTCCAAAGAAAATCTAAGGATCAACAAAAGCAACTCAAGCATAATGCTAAACAGAACTAAAGCAAGCAGGCCCAGAAACTCAGCTGATAATGAAGGGGCTGTTCAGCAATGATGACACAGTGTTTTAGCATTTCTATTGGTTAATCGATGTCAGCTACCTTAGATCGGTTGTTCATTTCTTTGCCCTTTGATGGTAACTTTGGTAATGTGAAAGATCATTTAGATTGTAATTCAGACTCTGATCCAGTTCTTTAAAGCGAGCAGCATAAGCAGCTGCATCTTTGAGTAGATCTGATACTGAACTTCACCCCCCGACATTCCAGCTCCTGGACTCATCTGCTCATTTCAGCTTCTCTCTCTCTCTCTCTCTCTCTCTCTCTCTGCTTGATTGCTAAGCCTGTATGTGAAAAATATGTTTTAATCACCATATTACTTTTATTAAGTAATTTATTAATGTTTTTATCTATTTACTTATTTAAAATTTGGGCAGTTTTCCCCCATATTAGACTACTACTGTTCACTACACTGCAAAAAACGATTCTTGAGCCCAGTAAACTTTGCTCATTAATATGAGAAGATTTTACCTAAAATTATACTTTTTGAACTATGCTTAATTAAAACAGTATGTACAACCCAATATTTTGTGTGTTTATTTTGTTTAGAAATTTGGAGAAATATTGCATGAATATTTGAGTAAAATCAACATGATTTGAGCCCAGTGATGTTTGCTCATTATAATGAGAAGATTTTACCTAAAATTATACTTTTCGAACTTTGCTTAATTACAAAAATAAATACAACCCAATAGTTTTAGTGTGTATTATGTTAAGATTTTGTTACGCCTAACTAAATATTTTAAGGCTGCTTGGGAGACCACGAGGCACTGATACAAGTACTTATCTCCACTGATGAAGAACTTTTGGAAGGCAGCGAGCATGGACTGCATGGGTAAGAGCACAGTGACTGATTATTTTTGAGATATTTACAGTTGTGAGTTATCTGTGTAGTTTAAGTTGGTTTTAGAAACACGGTGCTTCAGTGAACTGTGTTGGCCTGCAGCTATAGGCAAGCATCAAACCGAAAGAAAGGGCAAATGTAGCTAGCTAGCACGTAGGCTAACCACTCGGGTGGCTATTCCGGCACTGGGCGCGTACAAACCGGGCTGGGCCGTCATGCTAACACCGCATTAGCGACCCCGGTGAGTAGACCAGAGTCGGTCTAGCTGGCTTAAGGCCTCGGCATACTTCCAGCGAAACGAATTTCGTGAGCATTGCACGAAGTCAAGCGCGCTTTCGCAAGCTTTTGAGCTGGCATACTTTCTGCGGCTTCGCTTTGCCTGTCTCGCATGCTCCACAACTGCAGGTGGTGCTGTTACCGGAAAGCCAACGCGCTCTGTCTACACAAGCTCCGGTATGGCAACGTGTGAAATACTATAAAACGTGTGAATCGTAAAGGTGAGGGTACCGCTGTACCTGCTCAGCCAGCCTTTCTTCAAAATCGTCCATGTTTGTTTTCTTGGCACGCCTCTTTTTTAACGACCAATCACAGCCTTTGTCGCGTTGTGTCTTCGGCCGTGGAGTTCGCCCAGCTTCCATGTGCACGACACGGCGAACGAAGCCCCTGTGCGACGTCCGCGCCTGTTCGTTTTCTCCGCAATTACGTCACATTGTTCGCTAGAGCCACGCGAACGTCGTCTCCGCATGAAGTATGCCGAGGCCTTTAATTTCAACTTATTTTTAGCGTGCCGTAATGCTAACACCGCGTTAGCGTGCTGTAATGCTAACACAGCGTTAGCGTGCACCGCATTAGAGACCCCGGTGAGTAACGCCAGACCAGAGTCGGTCTAGCTGGCTAATCAAAGTATTGTTCGCGTGCTATAAGGCTAACGCATGTTAGCTACAATGATTGGCCACTTCAACCCCTTTTTTACATTCTCCTTTTCACTGAGCAGCTTGGTGCACTTAGTTCTATAATTATCAGTGTTGGGAATAACAGCGTTATAAGTAACGGCGTTAGGTAACGACGTCATTTTGTCAGTAACGGGATAAAATAATTAATTACTTTTCCTGTCGTTACAACGCCGTTGACGTTACTGGTGATTAAAAGCAGTGCGTTACTATATAATGATATAATAACAGTAATTCGAGCGGACCCCTGCCCAGGCTAGTGAGTAGTAACAGGTGTTTCACCATGAACTGTGACCTATAGAGATCTGTGACTCCAGGTCTAAACAGGTGACAGTTCTCGGTGTAACACCTGTTGAACTTGACACGCTCTTAACACGCCCTGGCCCGACGGCGGGCCAGATAAATATAATAATTAATATCTGGCTGTGTTTATGAATAATTACAGGCTCAATATATCAATGACAGCCTGCTGACTCTCAGGATTACGGAGCTGCAAACCGTTTTACTGTCGGATGTACGGTTCCTGAATAAGAGTGCGTTAGACGGTTCGGTCTGTGAACACGCTCTTTGATCCGCCTGGGGTTACTACAGGACACCCCTCACACGCAAACAGAGAATATCAGCGCGTACCTCAGAGTCCGGGCTTCAGAACCCCTCCAAACATCACAACATCCATCAGTCCAGTCTCCAGTAATCCTCATATCCGAGCACTGCTTTTAGAAAAAAATATTATCAACTTTAACGGTTTATTTTAGGAGTTTCTCTTTGTTCTACAGCGATAAACTGCGCATGCGCGTTTCCATGGGCTTCAGCCTGAGAAAAAAAGAGGTCTGGGCTCAGCCAATCAGGTGGCGAGTTATGCGGGACAGAGGTGGTAGCCAATCAGAGCCAGTGTTTTTACACGTGTGCCGAAGCACACCTGTGACACTCTCTGTAACTGTTTACTTTTTGCTTTTGCTTTTTTTTTTATAAAAAAAAAAATGTTTTTTTAAAGGATTTTATTCTGCTCTATTCTGATGTGCAATAAATATAAAAAAGTTATGTACAAACACCTTTCTGATCTACTTATTTCAACTGACTGTAAAAATGCTTTTTTTTCAGTAATTGGCCTGCAGGTTAGGGAGACAAAGGGATAAAATATTATTTTTGTTTCTACACTGTTTTACAGAGTTTTTGCAGATGAGCATAAAACACATGTATTTCTATAATTACAGACTGTTTGTTAAAAAAATAAATGGAGTTCATTTGAAATGGTCTAAGACTTTTTTTTAACTGCTTTTAAATATTTAATGTTCAGCTGCTCAACCTGCTGTCTTGCTCATGTTCATCTTACAATATTAAGTTAAGTTAATATTAAGTTTATTCACTGGACAAAGACATTTTTTATGTGAAGGCGTAAAGTGATTTTTTTTGTACTGTCAGTATTAAGACTTTTTGAAAAAAGGACAAAAAAACTTTTCTTAGTTTTATTTAAGAATATGGTGCAACATTTTTGCAAACGTATTATTAATTATTGCCAGTTTAAGATTTTTGTTAAAAATGAGTAAAAAAATATTTGTTGGTTCTACGTAAAAATATGGTGCAACATTTTTGCAACCTTATTTTTAAGTAATTTCACTGTAATTTTTTTTTGTAAAAATGACGAAAAATGTTTCTATGGGTTTACGTAAAAACATAGTGCAACATTTTTGCAAGCAAATTATTAAGTAATATCAGTTTAATATTTTAATTAAAAGTTATCAAAAAAGATTTGTGGGTAACACTTAAAAACAAGCTTGCAAAAACGTTGCACTATATTTTTAAGTAAAACCAGCACATCATTTTTTACAGTGTATATACATTTATAAACACAAATAAGTCTTAGATTATTAAATTTATTATTTTCTTAAATAATGCAATACCGTGCCAATGTCACTGCAGTGCTGAGACCCACCATCCAAATGTCCAAAGACGTGGGAGATTCTACTGTTTACAGTCTCCGGCATCCAGACTTTGAGCTAACTTAGACTAATGAGCCATTTGACCTTGTGAAAACCTACAGTTTTAGTTAACCTGTCCATATACTACATGACTTTGAAAAGACTCTGAAAAGACTTTTAACAGACTAAAGTCTGACTCCCCCTCACATCTAAAGACTCGTCACAGACTTTTTACTCACAGAATAAGATTTTACAAAGACTCACTAACTGCAAGACTAGAACTAGATTCTTTCTGATCTCATTTCCCATGATGGTAGAGTTTACACACAATACATATTATATATTAAGTTACAAATAATATGTATATCAGTACTGTGATTTATCAGAGACTCGCTACTTTTGTCCCCATCTACGGTTTATTTTTTTTAACCACACTGTTAGTTCTTGATATGTTTTTATTATATAGTACAGTTTGTATAGCAAAAAATTACAGTTCCACTGTTGTACATTTGCCTTTGTTTTAGATCAAATTAATGCAATAAAGAACATAAATCTTGCAAAATGTTTATTTATTAAACTTGTTTGTATCAAAAATAACACTGCACAAATAAATAACTGCAAACTATTATATATTTAAAAATTAAATATAAAGACTTTAAAGTTCTACCTGTGTTTAAAATACTGTACATATTAAAGTAAGAACTATATAAGGCCTATTGACTGTAAAATGTGTTCTCTTTCTAATCAGTTGTGAAGTCATGTAAAATATTCTTGCCTTGAGGCTTTTTGTAGCTTTCCTATTGGTTGTTGACTTTGGTCACGTCACTATTTGCGTTTTAAGACTTGCGATAATATTAAACACCACCCAGTAACCACCCTAACACTTAACGATCTAGATGACGCGACCGCAACTCGACTGCAGCTCGACTTGTGTTGGTGTCCTTTAGTTTAAGATAAAACAGTACTAAAATAAATAGAAATGTCCCTCCTTTACACCTCCATTTTTAAAAATGTACTTGAGCACTGAAAGTAAACGTTCCATGATTTAATTATTATTTCTGTATAAAGACTTGCGTAACTATTGGTTCACCATTTTTTTAATAGAATGTCATTAATTATTCAAATAGTCTGATGCCTAATAAAATGATCCTATGCACAAAACACTGAAGGCAATATTGTACACTTATTTTAACGAGCTTAAGTCAACTTTTTGAGGAAAAAATCTAAATGTAAGATTGGAACTTTGAACTACATTACCAATCCAAAGTTTAGACATACAGTGTTTTTTTTCATTAGTTTAAAATGTCCTGCATTATAGATTAATACTTAAGTCATCAAACTATGAAGAAAAACAAATGGAGTCATTTAATTAACAAACCAGAATAAGGTTTATACTTTAGATTCTTCAAAGAAGCTCCTCTTGCATTATTAGAGACAGTTTTGCTCATCTTGGCTGAATTACATTCAGTCAGCTTTATGAGGTAGAGTCACCTGGAATTCAGGCTTTCAGTTAACAGCTGTGCTGAACTCATCAAGAGTTAATTACTTGAATTTCTTGTCTCTAAATAATGTGTTTGAGAGCATCAGTTAAAGTAAAGTAGTGAAGAGGTAGAGTAACAGGTATACAGTGAATAGTGAATATTTGAGTAATGTTCTAATCCAGATTATGGTGAGAACTACTCAACTAAGTAAAGAAAATAATACTTCAGTCAATCCGAAACATTTGAAGAACTTTGAAAGTACCCTCAAGTGCAGTCACAAAGATCATTAAAACGTTGTGATAGATAGATAGATAGATAGATAGTATAATAAAATATAGTAATAATATACTAATATTGCATATAAAATGTACAAATAATCTTAACAGAATATTATAAAGTATTATAGATAAATAGATTTACCAATCCTATCCTGCAGGGGGAAATACAGTCTAAGGCCTTCTGGTGCACAGTTTGTTAGTACTCAAGTGTTCATGCTAAAATGTCTATTGCTGCTGCCCGACAGGTGTTGAACAGGGTGATGGCTGTTGGTACAAATGATCTCCTGTATTGTTCTTTACTACAGCGCAGCTGGAGGAGTCTATTACTGAAAGTGCTCCGCTGTCTGATCAGAAGGTCATGAAGGAGGGGTGATGTATTGTTCAAAATGGCAGTGACTTTATTGAGAGACCGCCTTTCGACCACCTCCTCGAAACCATCCAGTGAAGAGCCCAGAACAGAGCTAGATTTCCTGATCAGCTTTTTAACATCCACTCCTCTGATGCTGCCCAACACACAGCTGCATAGAACACAGCACTCGCAACAACCGACTGATAAAACATCTCCAATGTCTTGCTGCACACATTGAAAGCCCTGAGTCTTCACAAAAAGTAGAGTATGCTCCTCCCCTTCTTGTACACAGCCTCCATATTGGCCCTCCAGTCCAGTCTGCTGTCTAGAAGGACACCCAGGTATTTATTGCTACCATCTCAATATTCTGACCCATAATAACAATGGGACTGGTTGCGGACCTTCCTCCTGAAGTCCACCACCATCTCCTTGGTCTTTGCTACATTAAGCACCAGATGGTTCCTCGCAGTCCACTCTACAAACCTATCCACCAGATCTCTGTACTACCCCTCCTGCCCATCCCTGATACACCCAACAACCACAGAGTCATCAGAGAATTTCTGAAGATGGCAAAATTCAGATCTGTACTGAAAGTCCGTGGTAAACAGGGTGAAAAGGAAAGGGGAGGACACAGTTCCTTGTGGTGCTCCAGTGCAGCTGACCAGGACATCAGACTGGTAGGTTCCCATCCGTCCAAGTAGTCCTGGACCCAGGTGATCATGGACTATTCCACCTGCATTTTATCCATCTTCTCCCCAGTATTTGAGGTTGGATGGTGTTGAATGCACTCAAAAAATCAAAAAAGGTGATTCTCACTGAAGTGTTGTTCTGATCCAAGTGGGAGTGCACCCTCTGTAGCATCATCTACACCTATCTGTGGATGGTAGGCAAACTGCAGAGGGTCCAAGAAAGAGCCAACCCAAGGTCTCAAATATGCCAGCACTGGCCTTTTCAGCACCTTCATGACGTGGGATGTGAGGGCCACTGGTCTGTAGTCATTCTGAAAGGAGGAATATGGCTTCTTTGGGATAGGAACCAGGCATGATGTTTTCCACATCACAGGCACCTGCTCTTGTTTAAGACTCAGATTAAAGAGATGCTGAAGAATTCCATATAGCTGACTGGCACAGACCTTCAGCACTCTTGGGTTGATTCCATCTGGCC
Organism: Astyanax mexicanus; assembly: GCF_023375975.1. Classification (NCBI taxonomy): domain Eukaryota; kingdom Metazoa; phylum Chordata; class Actinopteri; order Characiformes; family Acestrorhamphidae; genus Astyanax; species Astyanax mexicanus. The sequence goes on along the minus strand of NC_064416.1, from coordinate 46,169,606 downwards.
CAGCAGCTTTGCCCATCTTTAGTTTCTTCAGTTGTCTCTTCACCTGGGTCGCTGTCACCTCCAAAGGATGGTGTGGATCCTTTAACCTTGGCTGAGGGGTGTACAGTGTGGGGTGTACGTGCTGTAAGGTTTGAGGGTGCAAAAAGGAGGAGTTTGGACAGAATGGAGGAGAATGGTGTCAGGCTGAACCTATTAATGAAAACATTCAGCTCATTGGCTGTGTCCAGACTGCCTGCAACAGACTTTTGCTTTGCTTCCTTCTGAAGGCTTCCTTATGCTCCCTCAGCTTCACCTTTAACTCCTTCTGCACATTCCTCAGCAGTTCTCTGTCCTTCATTCTAAAAGCCTGCTTCCTCTTGTTCAACAGTTTCTTCAGGTCTTTGGTGATCCAGGGTTTGTTGTTAGGAAAAAAACGCACCCACCTGACAGGACCAACAGTGTCCGTGGAGAAATTAATATAATCTGTGATACATTCCGTCATCTTATTAATGACATCACCTGCTGATTCACGCAACATCTCCCAATCTGTGGTCTCAAATCAGACCTGCATCTGGTGACCACCTCCTGATTGTTCTCTTTGTCACCAGCTGCCTTAAAACCACAGGCCGGTCTGTGGGGGTTAGTGAAACCAAGTTGTGGTCCGATCTTCCCAGTGGAGGAATGACAGATGAAACATAAGCGTCCTTCACATTCACATACAAAAGATCCAGCACTGTATTCTCCCTGGTTGCACAGCTTACAAACTAGTGGAATTTTGATAAGAGTTGTGGAAAGTGAAACATGATTAAAATCCCTGTTAATGGCAATGAATGAGTCTGGGTATCTAATCTGAAGTCTCGCGATAGCCGCTATTATGACGTCACACGCCACTTTTGCACAAGCAACCGGCGTTTAATGCTCAATGCTCGGACAACAGTGACTCTCCTTCACAGTAATATGTCCCGGATTACACCATCTGTTGTTCACAAACAGTGCAACTCCTCCTCCTTTCTTCTTACCGCTCCGTTTGGGGTCTCTGTCCGCCCTCATGATCTGAAAGCCAGAGATGGAAACGCTGATCACGATCAGGGCATTTAACTCGAAATTGGCTCTCATCAGGACCACCCCAGGAAAAGAAGAGCAAGAGTTTCCTCTGTTGTACAGGATAAATTTCCATCAGAGTTTCCAGCCACATAAATCGCGAGTTAACATCCCCCCATTTAAGAGCACCTAAATGCTTCTTCAGAGATTTTAGGTTTGTTTGACACTTTTAAGTTACTACATGATTCCTTATCCCTTATAGTCTGGATGACTTTAGTATTATTTTACAATGTAGGGGAAAAAGAGAAGTTGTGTTCAAACTTTTAACTGGTACTGTATTTTGCATCTATATAAATATATTTAAAAAATACATAATTCCCAATATGTGGATATTGGGAATTAACAAGTTCAAAATAAAGTGCATGCTGTACCCAGATTGGTTGTTTAATTTTGACATGATACATTTTAAGTGCAAATTAAAGAAATTAAAGGAACTTAAGGAACTACTAACTTTGCATTATGTGAATAAAAAGTGATATGTTTAACTTTGAATCACAGTGGAGTTAAAATAAAAGGTCCTTGGAAAAGGAAATACTTCACTAAAATATATATGCACACAAAAAAATAAACAAAACATTTACTTCATTACTGCCCTTCACTGCATACTTCTATGAATTGGTGATGCTGTTTTGAATGAGTTCGCTCTCATTGTGTTAGTTTAGAGGATTACCTTGTGAAGATACGCTGTGAGGTCAAACACTGTCGCTGTATGCATGTGCGTGTATTCACTTCAAGGCCAGGTAATTCTGGACCAGGTAATCCAATCAATTCAGCCACACACACACACACACACTGTCAGACGACCCCTAACCTCAACCTCGTCATGGAAACCCCTGGAGTCCTAAATAGGTTAAGGAAATCTCTGCATGCCTTAGAGAAATACTTTTAATGCAAATTTGAATTTCAAAACAAACTATACAGGTTGAATCAAAAGTCCCAGAACATCATTGTATTTCACAAATGAAAAGGAAATGAAACAAAATACATGAGGGGACCCATCCTGAATTATAGATATATACAGCTCTGGAAAAAATAAGAGACTAAATGATGGTGTTTTTCCTTGATTTCACTAAATTGAAAACCTCTAGAATATAATCAAGAGGAAGATGGATGATCACAAGCCATCAAACCACCAAACTGAACTGCTTGAATTTTTGCACCAGGAGTAAAGGCATAAAGTTATCCAAAAGCAGTGTGTAAGACTGGTGGAGGAGAACATGCCAAGATGCATGTAAACTTTGATTAAAAACCAGGGTTATTCCACCAAATATTGATTTCTGAACTCTTAAAACTTAAAAATATGAATATGAACTACTAATGAAATACTAAACGCGAAAATAACTTTAAACTAAATCTTTACTACAAGGATTTTACTGTAACAGTAAACTGCTTTAACATATAGGTGTTAAAGCCAGGCAAGTGGACTAGATAATAGATCACTTAACTGACTATTATTTAGTCCACTTACCTGGCTAGTGTGACAGGGTACACCTAGTTTAGCAGCGCTTAATTTTTTGGCACAGTTTACAACATGCTGTGTAGGTATTCACTTGAACTGGACACTTCCTCATACCCACAGTACCTTTACCACTAGCTAAAAGCAAACAGCTATACTTGGTGTTTCTCAACCAGGGTGCCTTCTGGCTTCATCAGGAGTGCCATCAAAATATTCTGTTACAAAAAAATGCAGCTCATTGGACTGTTTCAACCAACACTATGGACCCTGCATAACTTCTTTTATTCCTTATATTATTCCCAGAACTGGAAACTGGACCAAAAAAAAGCCACAATGACTACTGTCCCATTGCACTTACCCCATCATTATGAAGTGCTTTGAGAGGCTGGTGATGAAGCCCATCAAAAACCATCTCCCCTCCTCAATGGACACCTCCAGCACCACCATACTGAGCACCGGCGCCCCCCAGGGCTGTGTGCTTAGTCCACTGCTGTTCACTCTGCTGACTCATGACTGCAAAGTACAGCAAAAAAAAAACACATTATCAAGATCTCTAAACATAGATAAAACCAAAGAGATGGTTGTTGACTTCAGGAGAGCTCCAGGTATACACCACCCGCTGAACATCAACGGCTCTGCTGTGGAAATTGTGAAAAACACCAAGTTCCTCTGTGTTCACATTGCAGAGAACCTCACCTGGTCCCTCAACACCAGCTCCATAACAAAGAAAGCCCAGCAGCGAGTGCCTCTACTTCAGATACTACTCTCTACTACCAGATTCTGCAACAGCTTCCTCCACCATTCAGTCAGACTCCTCAACACACAGAGCCTCCACTACCAGACTCTGCAACAGCTTTATCCACCATTCAGTCAAACTCCTCAACACACAGAGCCTCCACTACCAGACTCTGCAACAGCTTCATCCACCAGACAGTCAGACTCCTCAACACACAGAGCCTCCACTACCAGACTCTGCAACAGCTTCATCCACCAGACAGTCAGACTCCTCAACACACAGAGCCTCTACTACCAGAGTCTGCAACAGCTTCATCCACCAGGCAGTCAGACTCCTCAACACACAGAACCTCCACTACCAGACTCTGCAACAGCTTCATCTACAAGGCAATCAGACTCCTCAACACACAGAGCCTTATACTATCAGACTCTGCAACAGCTTCATCCACCATTCAGTCAAACTCCTCAACACACAGAGCCTCCACTACCAGACTCTGCAACAGCTTCATCTACCAGGCAATCAGACTCCTCAACACACAGAGCCTCCACTACCAGACTCTGCAACAGATTCATCAACCAGGCAGTCAGACTCCTCAACACACAGACCCTCTACTACCAGACTCTGCAACATCTTCATCCACCAGGCAGTCAGACTTCTCAACACACAGAGCCTCCACTACCAGACTCTGCAACAGCTTCATCCACCAGGCAATCAGACTCCTCAACACACAGACATATATTCTACCTCAGTAACTGCTGTGATCATATATGTTCTACATGTTACAGTATGCTACATATCTCCACACCTTATTCTACAATGCACATTTAATTTGTACCGTATTGGTACTGCACGGTCCTGTCTGCTGTATTTATTGTAATGTTATAGTTGCCAATTTGTTGCACGTTTGCACTTTATGTTGTCTATTGTATTGAGTATAGCTGAGTGAGTAAAGTCACCACAGCCAAAGCAGCTAACAGCTAAACAACACAAGCCCAGAGACTTAATCCAATCACAGTCTCAAGTTCAAGGCCGAGCCCACAGACAGTAATCGGGTGCTCAAGGGCAGGAAATGATTAACTCTCTCACCTGTTCTCAAAAAGCATTTCAATAGACATTAAAAATACATATTGACCAAACCATAAACATACTAATTTACACTACTTAGTTTTAAACCCTTAAAATCTAAGATATACACTCACTGGCCACTTTATTATTTATTATTATAATCCTTCGTAGCAAAGATTCAACAAGCTACTGGAAACATTCCTCAGAGATTCTGCTCCATATTAACATGAGAGCATCACACAGTCACTGCAGATTTATCAGCTGCACATCCATGAAGAGAATCTCCTGTTTCACCACATCCCAAAGCTCCTCTACTGGACTGAGATCTAGTAACTGTGGAGGACATTCCAGTACAGTGAACTCTCTCACTGTCATGTTTAAGAAACCAGTCTGAGATTATTCAGGCTTTATAACATGGAGCATTATCCTGCTGGAAGTAGCATCAGAAGATACAGCTACACTGTGATCATAAAGAGATGAACATGATCAGTAACAATACTCAGGTAGACTGTGGCGTTTGAGACACGATGCTCAGTTAGTACTAATGAGCCCAAAGTGTGTCAGGAAAATCTCCCCCACACCATTTCAGCACCACCACCAGCCTGAACCAGCTGTTGATGCACGGCAGGACGGATCCATGCTTTCATGTTGTTGACTCCAAATTCTGACCCTACCATCAGAATGTAGCAGCAGAAATCATCAGAGACTCATCAGATCAGGTAACGTTTTTCCATTACGTTATTCTATTGTCTGATTTTGGTGATTCTGTGTGAATTGTATTCTCAGTTTCCTGTTCTTATCTGCAGGAGCTGCACCCGGTGTGATTCTTCTTCTGCTGCTGTAGATCATCATCCTCCTTAAGGTTGGACGTGTTGTGTTGAGCTGGATAACGGTGTAAAAAGTGATTTATCAGGGTAAATTGTGCCCTGTGTTTGGACAGGGTGTTTGGACAAACTGTAAAAAATTCTGGATCTCTGAACGCTGTGGGACAACGGAGGTGTGCTAGTCATCAAAGATAAGTACTTTTTATCATGTTTTACTACAGCAAAAGCCTATTTTACAGTTCTCTTTTAAATCACCTTTCTTCTCCATTTTTGATGCTTGGTTTTCAGGTCGTCTTGGCCATGTCTACATGCCTAAATGCGTTAAGTTGCTGCCATGTGATTGGCTGATTTGACATTTGTGTTTATGAGCAGTTGGACAGGTGTTCCTAATGAAGTGGCTGGTGAGTATATAATATTTGACTATTAATAATAGTTATTTACTATAATTATGCTACTATAATAATTGTTATAAATTACTAAATATTTGTGAAAGGTAATATTTGTATAATATTTATATATATTTGTAGGGCTGCACAGTATATTTTTCAGCATTGCCATTGCAATGTGAGCATGCACTCTAGTAACATCATAATGTTAATGTTTTTCTTTAATTAATAGATTATTTTTTTCATGCTGTTTGATGCAATAGGAAAATTGTCACTGTTCTCATATCTGCTCAGTATCGTTCATTTTACTTTGATGGACTTACTGTATTTCAATAGACAGAGTGCATTATTAATACCATGGCATTTTTTTTCAACTTCTGGTATTTCATGTATTCATTTAATACTGCAATAAACGTCGCAAAATAAAAAATGAATTAATTAATTATGATCTCCAATATTAACGTGCAGCGCTATTGCAAAGGCAGTGAAATACACCAGAAGAGAAGGTAACGTAAGCCACTCAACAGCACAAGTGGAGTGTGTGAGGAACGAGTGAAAAGAGCAAGCAATACAGATGAGAGGTTACCTTCTATGTAAATAAGCTTTATTGGGTTTGTTTTTTTTTTTGTTTGTTTTTTTCTAATTTTTCCCATTTTCTCCCCAATTTTGCACAGCCAATTACCCAACCCACTTACTAGGACTCCCCCTATCACTAGTGATGCCCCAACACACCAGGAGGGTGAAGTGACTAGCACATGCTTCCTCTGATACATGTGAAGTCAGCCACCGCTTCTTTTTGAGCTGCTGCTGATGCAGTATTGCTGAGCAGCATCACAGCGTACTCTGAGGAAACCACAGCGACTCGGTTCCGATACATCAGCTCACAGACGCCCTGTGCTGATCAACATCACTCTAGGAGTGATGTGGGGAGAGAGCGCCATCTACCCACCCGGAGAGAGCAGGGCCCATTGTGCTCCCTCTGAGTGCCGGCAGCTTGATGGTAAAGCTGCATGAGCGGGGGTTCAAACCTGCGACCTCCCGCTCATAGTGGCAGCGCTTTAGAAAACTGGACCACTCGGAGCTGAGTTTGTTTGTTTGTTAATTACACAGGTCATGCTGTGGTGATCTGTCTTCCTCTTCTACTTTAAATGATTAAGCAGTGGAATTGGGGACACCTGCTGTTCATCCAGACAGAACCAGGACTACCATTAATCCCAGCACAGCAACAGTGAACGTGAACATGAACCTGGAGATTTATCTGCATGTGATTATACAGGTAATGATCACACCTTCTGTATTCATCTGTATGAATGATTTGGTGTTTTTTTGTTCTGCCTTTGGAAACAGAGCAGTGTGAGCACATTCAGGGTCAAATACTGCTGGTGTTTAAATGTATCACATACACTAAATAGACAAAAGTCTTGGGACACCTGCCTGTTCAGTGTTCATTGTTTTCCAAAATCAAGGATATGGTGTGACTAATTTCTTTTCTTCTTTTTCTTCTTTAATTTCAGTTGTTAAAATTACTCCTTTTTTAACCTTCTTTGATTTCTGTGACAAAAAAAATCTTAATTGTATTTAAAACATATTGAGAAATGTCTAAGTATGCTGTAAATATAACAGATTTATGTCCTTACTTAACATATATTAAAAGTACATTAATATTATGTTACATTATAGTGTATTTTAAATAAATAGACTTCTATGAGGTACACTTTTAGTTCATTGTAATTCAATATGCCAGTTCCAAAATACTTATTTTCAAATATACTTTTGTACATTTTTAGCAAAGTGTATTAAAAACAGCTGTTGCAGTAGTTCACTTAAAGTACCAAATGTATCATGTAACTTAATTAATTAATTAAATTAAAAGTTAATTAATTACTACATTTATAACATTTAAAGTAAATTTGTAACATGCTAAAAATTGTAGCACAGTATATTAAAATTTATCATTATACCCAACAAAGTATACTAGAAGTGTGCTACTTACAAAAGACAGGAAACAAGAAGCATATTTGTACTGTAAATATATTTAACACATTTTTAGTACATTTCTAATATACCTGGGGTATAATAGTGATACAGTTGTAATACTCATTAAATATATTATAGTTTTACTGTAAGCATATTTAAAATATGGGGTTACATACATGAAGTAGTTTAAATATTAATTCTATTTAAAATAGGTCCATTTTAGTACATTATGTGGTTACAAGAACACTTTAGTGCACTATAGAATCATAATACTTAGTATACTTTAATCTACTTTTTTTAACTAGGGTTGGCAGATTTCTTTTGCTTCACTTGGGCTTTAATTTCACATTTTTTTTACTGTCTAATCTCATATGTCTTTATTATCTCTCTATTTTCTTTTTTTCTTTTTTGTCTTGTGCCACAAAGGTGAGCCTGGTCAGTGGCGATTACCGCTGAGGATTCTGGGACTTGAAGTCTTTTGGCTCATATCCACCAGCTACTGCACTGAGTTGTCCAGGTGGCCCTCTGCTGGTGATTGGGTGGTACAGTGTTTTTAATACTGCGGGGGGGGGGGGGGGGGGGGGGGACTTTACACCCCTCTAGCCTGGGCTGCTATTAGTCAGGGTGCCAATAGGGTAATATTTATCTTCTTCAGAGAGTCTTATTCTATTGGCTGTACAATCTCTACAGTAACCATTTTGCTACAGTGCATTTATTTGTACATCTATATGGGCAATGGGTGCAACATATATACATGTATTTGGGTCATTCTTCATTTGGAGTGAGAAACCATGTCATAAAGTTGAAGAGCTAAAAAAAGCCTAAAATATTAGGGACAATTCCAAGAGTCAGTAAATACATTTTCACAGTTAACCTAAGATTAAAACCACATTTTTCTTATGATTTCTTTGACTTTCCTTTTTTTATCATATTTTAAAGGCGCTTTACATATGTAAAATAGCTCGTCACATAACCAATTTTCCGACACTTAAGCAAACATTTTCTGTGTAAAGAAATAGTTTAAAAGGTTTAACTTTTGAGATTTTATGGAACAGATCCGGATTTACTATATGCATGATTAACATCATACTACAGAAAAGAAATATGTATTTTATTTTAAAAATACTTTTGTCACAAAGATTCTGGTCACTGGTGTTATCAGGACTCTTATATTATATTTGTCATGGATATTTAGGTGCGTCCTTTGAAGGATGGGTAGGCTGCGATGGCAGTCCTGAAATGGGACAGTCTACCCTAGCAGTATTTCCTGTTTCCTGTTTGAGATTCTACCCGCCACAACCAAAGTCAGAGCTGAGAAATGAGCCAGACATTTTGATTCTAGTTTTGCTTCAGACCACAAAATACCAAATTAAATAAGTCCAGGTTAATTTACTGTGCAGTTACTTAAATATTTTAGATGTGAATGGGTGGAACTGAACATAAACAAATAGTTGGAAAAAAGAAAAATAAATTAGAATACAGTATTTAGTTTATATAAATAAATATATAAGTATCAATAATATATAAGTATCAATAATATATAAGTATCAATATATAAGTATCAATTTGCTAGTCTCAGCTAGTTAGCTAATGCACTGTTTACATGGTCTAGCTACTGAAATATTGAGATTTTGCTTTTTTTTATATATTATCTCAGGAGTGTACATTGTGCCCTCTCACTGACATGAACTATTGTTCTCTTTTGCAGTATGTTATATTCTGTGTATTATAAGGTTTGAACAGAATGTTTAGTGTTTCACTTAAAATGCCTCCTATTTTTGTAGCAAATGTTATCTAAAATGGCTGAAGCTCTAACTGCATGGTCAGTTGGATTAAATATGGTACACTATGAGCTATTACGTACTTTTGGGTGTGATCTATAAATTATGTGTAAATAGTTATAAGCAGTGATGTCAGCAACGCGTTACTTAGTAACGCGTTACTCTAATCTGACCCCTTTTTTCAGTAACGAGTAATCTAACGCGTTACTATTTCCAATCCAGTAATCAGATTAAAGTTACTTATTTAAGTCACTGTGCGTTACTCTCTCTCTCTCTCTCTCTCTCTCTCTCTCTCTCTCTCCACCTCATCTCCTCCACACACACACACACACACACACACACCGCTCCCTTACCCATTCCTCCTCCGCTCTTCCCCAATCACACGCGTCTCGCTTTCTCCCCTGTCTCTCTCTCTCTCGCGCTCGGCGTGTCTTTAGTTTCCGCCCGTTTTCGTTTTTCGCCAGTTCTCGGGCTCCTTTATAAAGGCGGTTTTTTTTGCGGCCGCGTCCCAATTCACTAGCCAGGGCAGCGGTCTGCCACAAATTTGATTGGCAGAGGAGAGCATTTAAAGATTTTACACCACACGTGATTGGAAGTTCACTGTTGCGCAGAGCGCACATACCGTAAAGACAAGAAAAGTTCCGGTGCTTTAAATGAACACTGTCAGAATTACATCGTTTTCAGTAGTTGGGTCCGGTATGGGTCCGTATTGGACAACGTCTGGGTCCGGACCCGGACCGCAGTCTGCAAATATGTGATCCCTGGTCTAGACCATGGTTCTGTTTTATAAAACCACTCCTTGCTGCCCTGCAGAGAACAACAAGTTCAATGTTCAGTTTTACAGTGTTAAATATTTCAGGTCAAGAAAGACTTTCTTTATTTTATATATTTTTTATAAAAACAAGTATTTATGTTTAGTAAAATCAAGAAAGACCATATTTTATTTCTTATTTAAAAATATTTATGTTAAGTTAATTTTTTTTTATTATTAAAAAAACTTATTTTTTTAGGAAATAGTTAAACCTAATAGAGATAAATTGTTGCTGTTAAAAATGCATTTTCCAATAAACGGAGTATTGGCAAAACTGGTTATAATGTTTATGTTAAGGCGGCGGGAGGTGGTGTCTGCAGCTGCTGAAAGTAACTAATAAAGTAACTTGTAAAGTAACTTAGTTACTTTTAAAATCAAGTAATCCATAAAGTAACTAAGTTACTTTTTTAAGGAGTAATCAGTAATCAGTAATCGGATTACTTTTTCAAAGTAACTATACCATCACTATATTTTATATATGTCAATACCGCAGGAATGTGGATCCCAACATTAGCAGCCTCACAGCCTGTTTTTCGGAGTCAGCTTACTGCTTAAAATAGCTCATATTTACTGTTAATATATCTAACTAATAATTTATTATTTTAATAAGAACAACAGTAATCTAACGCTCCAGCTAGAGCTTATATTGGGCTAAAAATCCAACCTGACACTACCCGCCCTCATAAACTGTTATTACGAGTGCGGACCTGATTTAAACTCCACATTTTGTAGTAAGTAACGTTACAGCAATAAAATAAAAACTTTTAACTAAATTCCCAAATAGTTGGAATTAACGAAATCCATTTCGTTTATTAATTATGTTAATAAACAGTACAGCACGGAAGAAGCCTATTTCCTTTTACGAAACTGTGACAGCGCTGTGTATTCTCCACAGCGAGGACGTAAATAGACAGAATACTGAAGTCGTGTCCTAATTTTGTAGTCTGCGCCATGTTGTTTATGCCCATATTTGGGGTTCCGTGTCTAAGAGGTTCAGGTCTATGGGAAATTTAAATGATTTTTTTTTTAAAGAACTGGCCTCACATTTTGTGGTAAATAAATATGTTCAGAACCCTGTACTAAGTTTTATTTTGTGCACATTTTACTCCTAAATACCACTGGATCCTCTGAATTCCGAGATCGTTTAAGGGGAGTAATTAGAAAAATGCTAACTTTAAGCTAATGCTAAACTGACGTCACAGCACAGCAGCAGGGAATGGCAAAAGACTTGATTCTGTGCTACACCAGCGAACTCTGGCCGGATCCATTTTGAATTATTCTTCTTCTTCACAGAGGATCATTAAAGGGGTGAATGGTATAGTATGGTGATGTTAGAGTTTCATCACAGAAAGTGAGCTGTAGCTGCTTAGTAGTTCTTAGTTCAGGAGCAGCGCTTCCCCGCTGTGTTTAGTATTTATTTACGGTCATTAGTTTATACTAATTACAGCACAGCTGATCCAAATAATCAACTAACAACTAACTAATCAACTGTCTGCTCTGGACAGTTTTACTCCAGAACCACAGAGCTAACCCAGCTAACTTAAGAGCCATAGTCTAAAACACTTAATGTTAAATGGCTTAATGTTTTTTTTTCCCCACTGAAACATATTATAAGAACAAATCTTAACGTGGCTTAATGTACTAAAACAATGAGCCAGAAACACCAAACAACTCTATTTTATTTCACTGCATAATAAATCTGTATAAAAAGATCTAAGAAATCTTTGTATAGGTTTCTGTGTATTCTGTGTCAAAATATTTATTTTTTCAAGAAATAGTGTTCACTGATCATTACATAAAATATAATAAGTGGTTCACTAAAAACACCAACACAGAGTAAAATATACCATTGCTGCAGGTACCCCATCACACAGGTGTCGGGCATGTGGTGGACATGGCCCAGACCAGCTGTGGTGAGTGTCCCGTATTTTAAATTCTAAATTGTGGCAACCCTAAATAGCACCCAAATAAGGGAAGTTCATACCCTACATATTAATACTAGGCCTATGAGGTTCATGTAGCTAAAAAACAGTAGAAGCTAATACCATACAAAAACAGAACATAGCACTAGAGCTATGAGGCTAATGTAGCTAGCTCCCAAATAGTGGAAGCCTATGTCAAATATTTAGCACTAGAGCTATTAAGCTAGTGTATCTAGCTAATCACTAGTGGAGGACTATGCCCCATAACTTAGCACTAGAGCTATGAGGCTAATGTAGCTAGCTAATCACTAGTGTAGGACTATGCCGCAGAACTTAACACTAGACCTATGAGGCTAATGTAGCTAGCTCCCAAATAGTGGAAGCCTATGCCCCAGGATTTAGCACTAGAGCTATTAAGCTAATGTAACTAGCTAATCACTAGTGGAGGACTATGCTTCAGAACTTAGCACTAGACCTATGAGACTAATGTAGCTAGCTAATCACTAGTGTAGGACTATGCTCCAGAACTTAACACTAGACCTATGAGGCTAATGTAGCTAGCTCCCAAATAGTGGAAGCCTATGCCAAGGATTTAGCACTAGAGCTATTAAGCTAATGTAGCTAGCTAATCACTAGTGGAGGACTATGCTCCAGAACTTAGCACTAGAGCTATGAGGCTAATGTAGCTAGCTCACAAATAGTGGAAGCCTATGCCAAGGATTTAGCACTAGAGCTATTAGGCTAATGTAGCTAGCTAATCACTAGTGTAGGACTATGCTCCGGAACTTAGCACTAGACCTATGAAGCTAATGTACCTAGCTAACCACTAGTGGAGCACTATGCCCCAGAACTTAGCACTACACCTATGAAGCTAATGTAGCTATCTCCCAAATAGTGGAAGACTATGCCAAGGATTTAGCACTAGAGCTATTAAGCTAATGTAGCTAGCTAACCACTAGTGGAGGACTATGCCCCAGAACTTAGCACTAGACCTATGAAGCTAATGTAGCTAGCTTCCAAATAGTGGAAGCCTATGCCAAGGATTTAGCACTAAAGCTATTAAGCTAATGTAGCTAGCTTCCAAATAGTGGAAGCCTATGCCAAGGATTTAGCACTAAAGCTATTAAGCTAATGTAGCTAGCTAACCACTAGTGGAGCACTATGCCCCAGAACTTAGCACTAGACCTATGAAGCTAATGTAGCTATCTCCCAAATAGTGGAAGCCTATACAAAGGATTTAGCACTAAAGCTATTAAGCTAATGTAGCTAGCTAACCACTAGTGGAGGACTATGCCCCAGAACTTAGCACTAGAGCTATGAGGCTAATGTAGCTAGCTCCCAAATAGTGGAAGCCTATGCCAAGGATTTAGCACTAGAGCTATTAAGCTAATGTAGCTAGCTAACCACTAGTGGAGGATGCTCCAGAACTTAGCACTAGACCTATGAAGCTAATGTAGCTAGCTAACCACTAGTGAAGGTCTATGACCCTGAAATTAGCACTAGAATAATGAGGCTAATGTAGCTATCAACAACCAGTAAAAGTTCATACCCCACTAATTAACACTAGGCCTATAAGGCTAATGTAGCTAGCTCCCAGCTAGCGGAAGCTATTACCCCACATAATAAATATTATAGAAAAGTTGTGTAATGTTTCAACACTCTATTCTATACTTTGTGACCTAGAACATTTATTTTTTCTAGTTTTCTGTTATTATTAGGAACAATTCCACGAGTCATAAATCAATTCTGTAACTTTTTTTTCCAATTCAATAAAATATAAAAAGTTTTCTACATACTGGCAGAACAATTTTGTAGATTTCTGTTACTGGTGATTGTCTTTCCATTTCTGTCCAAATAAAGATTAAGCCCAGTTGAAGAACATCACACACAAACACATAATTCATAACCCTAACCCTAATCAAGTGTTTCCTAGCATTTCTGTAAATGTTCTGAGTAAACATTGGAAAATTCTGTAATGGTTCTAATGGATATGTAAATTATATATAATTTTCCTTCAGTACAATGTATGTTGTATATAAAAAGGAAAGAACTAAGGTAGACCCAGTTGAATTGTCTACTATTTGTGATTATCTTTGTATTCTTAGCAAATAATAAAAAGAGCCCAGTAACACTTCAACACTGTACAGTTCCTAGTTTCAAACACCAACTTTTCAACCCTAACTCTGATTCAAGTGTTTTATATAATTTGTGTAAATGTTCTAAAAAGATAGGAAAGTTCTGTAAGTTTTCTGTAATTACTAATAAACATAAAATGATCTGTAGGAACAAAAATATCTGTCTCTTTGCAATATTATAATGCAAATGTTAAAATTAGAGAAAATAAAAAGTTCTTTATAATTCTTCTTACACTAATATGGAAAATAAAACTGTTATAGACTTACCACATAAGTTTAAAACTAAAAATAAAGTGTCGTTATAGATATAGATAACTTTGGTAATTTAGAGTTAAAGCATATCTGCACAGACTATTAAGTCAATTGTACCTAAACTTTTAACGAAGGATTAAAAAAATATTTCTGATCCTGGAGCGCCACAAAGAGGACAAAGTAGGGTACTGCAAGCAAGTGGTAATAAGAATTAGGTATAGGTTAAAATAATTTCTTTTCAGCTGAGAGCTACAGTTAATATAAAATTTGTTCCCTGCTGAAGAATCAGCTCAGGACCAGCTGGTAATCGAGAAAAAACATACCTACTCTATGCTGGTTGGGCATTTTTATAATCTTGTTAACTCGTTAATCACTTAACCAGCATAGGGTTGTTTTTTTCTGGATGACCAGCTGTTTTAAAGAACTAAATATGTAAAAATTGCTGAATTTGAAGCAGTGGTAGATCTAGGATTCATAAGGAGACATAAAGGGGCCACAATAGTCATAGAGGGGCCGAAGTATTATTTTACCAGTAACACTATGTAATTATTAAAAAGCTTACACAGTAAAACCTATTGAGTTAATAAATAAATACATTTTTATTTTAAGAATCAAAAGGAAAAATTGTATCTTGCAAATTCAGAATAGAAAAAATACATTTAATATATATATATATATATATATATATATATATATATATATATATATATATATATATATATATATATATATATTAAATGTACTTGGTTTAATTCTTTGCAGTTATTTGAAAAAAAAAAAAAATATGCGTTTAGATTTTCCCAGTCTTTGCTTTTTTCGTTTTTGTGAATTTTCTATGGATTGTGCTGCTAAAGTCTTTTACTTCTGCAATCTCTTGTTTGCTTCTGCTTAATTTGTTTGCTACGATATTCTATATATAAGCAAAAATATAGATATATATGAATTTATATATATTTAAAAAAAAAACTTACAGTAAAATTATTATACATTTAATTATTATTACAACTGTATCACTATTATACACTGGGTATATTAGAAATGTACTAAGAATTGATGTTAAATATATGTGATCTATTTTTATTAGAGCATAAATATGCTTCTTTTTCCTGTCTTTTTTAAGTAGCACACTTACAGTATACTTCTTTGGGTATAAAATATATTTTAATATAATGTACTACAATTTTAGCGTTTACTAATTTTTATATTAGTAGTAGTAATTTAATTTACTTTCTAAAATGTTACATGATACATTGCACTTTAAGCATAACATTAATGTACTTTTAATACAAGTAAGTACATAAATCTGATATTATATTTACAGCATACATTTCTAAATATGTTTAAAGTAAAATTAGGAAATATTTTTTTCACCAGGGACCTGATCATCGCTCTCAGGCAAAGGACAAAGATCCATAATGGACCAGTCAAGCAAACTTATACCAAAAGAATGTTGCCAAACATTTGAACACATAGTTGGTATAAAAAATATATATATAATACTCATTAATGTGATTAAATTAAATTACATAAATTTAGATCATTTATCACATAGCATTTTAATTGCCTGACGCCATTAGTAACAGCAAATCAAAGTTTTATCTCCTCACAGGTGTTTCAATTTTGTAAAAAAAACAAACAAACGAACGAAAAATATATATATATATATATTAAACATACATATATTTTCTTAGAAATTAGATATCAGTCATGCAATCATGAAGATTTTCTTCTTATTTTTATTTATTATTTATACATTAAAAAAGAATATATGCAAATCAATATTTGAAGCTTTATACATCGTCAATATCATGCAAAAATATATATGAATTTAAACATATGATTTTTTTTTAATACGTCAGATTATATTCCAAGTCTTTCTGTAGCATTTCTAATGGGACAGAATTCTGATTATGTCAGAAGTTGATTTTTAAATAAAGATTTTTGCATGACAGTGAGCTTATATTTAAATATGTTTAAAATATAGATACTGTATATATATACTTTTCTTATAAACCTCCACATTAAGGCTATCCTGCTGTTAGAAATACCATACTGCATCATTAGTTTAGTAATGCTTGTGTGTGCAAAATATAAGTATATTCGTTTATATTAATATCCCCTTACTTTATGAATTATGAAAAAGATGGTATGTTGGGGGGGGGGGGGGGGGTAGTATTATGCACTTAATTACCATATGGAAAACAGCATGCACTAACATAAATGCAATCTGCAGGGCCCACAGTGAGAGTAAACCACCCCACTGCTGTAGCAGATATTCACATGCTGCTACAGTCATTTGAATAACAGCCAAAATACACATACATGCTTAATGAAGACATGAAGAAATCAATGTGAAAAATGTTCTTATTAAATAAACTGATTAACATTCTTCTTTTGCCTCTCGTCCATACCCAAGTGCATTTTTCCCACTTAAATGTAGAGATTTATAAATCCTCTGTTTTTTGGACAGTGAAATCTGAGATTTATATAAAAAAAATGCTGACATCATATTCAATACCTCTTTACAGTTTCCTTTATAAATCATTGTTTTCTCAGATCAGTAATTTCAGTTTAATATATCATATAGCAGAAAAACGCAGTGATATTTAAATAGGATTTATAGGAATAGGAAGTGTGCAATAATTATAGGATTTAGAGAAAGTGTGCAATAGTCTTACTAAACAATGATTTATAAAGGAAAATCATGAAAATTATTAGTGGTGCCCACACTTTTTTACACCACTAAGTTATAAAACTACTATAAATCTACATCTACAATAATCTATATGCAGATGGCACTGTTTGACATTTCAGGTATAAATCTGTTCTGTTTTTTTTTTTTACTGTATTCTGTTTCTGTTCTGTATTGTTCTGACTTGTTTTGTACACTATGTTCAAAAACAGAAATGAAGAGGTCTTTTTTTTAATATTCAGATACATTTGTTCATGGCAATGACAAATTATTAATAACTTCACACACACACAGCCTTCAGTTTCCTAAAGGAAATGGATTTGGTACCACTTTAAAATAAGACTACCTTTATAAAGGGGTAATGGATGGTTTATAAAGTAGATTATTTATTAACGGTTATTAATTAGGCTGCAAATACTTTAAAGCTCATTAATAAGCAGTTAATAAATAAATAAATATATAAATAAATAACAACATGGAAAGAAATGACAACAGTCACAAAAAAAGGTAATAAAAAGTAGTGATTTCACACTCATTTCTACTGTCAAACCTCAGATCTTTTTAGATACTGATTTTACTTTGTGTTTTCCATCAATCAGCATTAAACCTGCCTTTTTAATATATTTGTAAGTATTTTTAACTATTTACTATGAATTAAATGACAGAGCTAACAACGGATCACTGTTGCCTTTTCAACTGATGTGTTGTAACTGCTGATCAGTGGTTTTAAGGCATTTACAGCCTAATCAATATTACTTAATAATCTAGTTTATAAACCATTTATAAGGGTAGTCTTATTTTAAAGCGGTTCCATCGATTTTTTTTGTTTTTTTAGAGAAAATAAAATAATAATAATAATAATAGTAGTAGTAGTTAATGTACTACAGTAACAGCATACAGTATAGGGATACATTTATATATACATGAAGTTGTTTATATAAAAATATGTGGTTTTAATTTGTTTTTTTTTAGTTCTAATATGTGAACCACACCCTCCTCGTTCTTTCCATCTTCATTGTCTCAGTGTACATTCCCATATGCATACAGTAGTCCATGAAGGCCATTCGTTGAAAGAAAGCGGTAACATCAGGCACGTTGTTCTTGAACTTGTGGTGAAATGTTGGCATTGTGTCTCTGGAAACATGGAGATGATTTCACTTCAGAAATGAGCACTTTTCCTCCTCTTCTGGTCCAGAACCCAGCTGTACGGGTTCATATCTAAACGTAACATGTTGAGAATCCACGGGTCTTTCTTGGCCCCCTCTACAAACTCATCCAGTGTTATATTACCTGGGGAAGACATGGATACAGTGAATTAATGAATCAATGAATCAATGAATCAATAATTCAATGAATCAATGAATGGATCAACCAATCAGCTGTTGGTACAGAATTAGTGGCACTAATAGGCCGTGTTTTAAGAGTAGAAATCACACACCCACACCTTTCACTGCAACTTAACATTGAACTGGCCCAGTGTACTAATTCTGAACTTTTAATTGGATGACTATACTTAGAGTAATAACTAATGGAGATTATCCCAAGAGGGAATAGGGCCTGTTAATCAGCCTCTGGTGCCCTCAGCTGACAGTGTGTGTGGGGAGGGGGTCTTATAACCAGTAGCTTTCTCCAAGTCTAAGCATAAACACATTAGTTTTAAACAATGTCTCTGATTAAAATGGTTCAATGTAGAACTAAAAAAAGTTGTTGTTTGATTTCTTTAACATTGTGGAACTTATTTTTGCTCTATAACTGGATAATATAAGGTTAGTTAAAAACCCCTTAAAAACCCACTCAGATATTTTTCTCACTTTTCTGCCTGATATTACATGGCTATGCCTTAAGGATTTCACTTAAAGTTTCATGTTTAACAAGAAACGTGACTGAAAATCATAAATGTAATTGTAATGAATATAAAACAAATGGAAGAAAATATGCAACTATGCAAAATACATGAATACATGAAATTGGCACTCTCTTAAACTTTTCATGAACTTTTTAAAATCAATATTTTCCTGAATAAAAAGTCAAACATTTTGTGTCCTTCAAACCTTTAGTTTCGTCATGGTTGGCTTAATTGTACTCAAAGCATATTGAGAAAATATGTATGTATTTTTAAAAGTACATTAAAATTATGCTTTCATCAAATGTTTGAAAGTGAACTTTGATCATAGTTTTTAAAAAGTACAATATAGTGTATTTAAAAAAAATAGACTACTATAAAGTACACTTTTAGTTTAATGTAATTCACTATACTTCTAAAATACTTATTTTCAAATATACTTTTGAACATTTTTAGAAAAGTGTGTTAAAAACAACTCTTACAGTAGTTAAACAGTTAAACTTTTTAACAGTTTCAGTGCTCTGTAATTGTAATTAGCAAAATATAAATATTAGTAAATTATAGGATACAGTATTAAACATAACATATTTAAATGTCCAAAAATATAAAGTACATTTTTGTAACATGCTAAAAATTGTAGGACAGTATATTAAAATATATATTTATACCCATCAAAGTATACTAGAAGTGTGCTACTTACAAAAGACAGGAACAAGAAGCATATTTGTACTTTAATGTAAATATATTTAACATGTTAATGGCCCTTGTTAATACATTTCTAATATACCTGGTGTATAATGAATAGTGATACAGTTGAAATACTCTGTAATTAATTATATTATATTTTTACTGTAAGAATATTTAAAATATGGGGTTACATACATGAAGTAGTTTAAATGTTTAAATGTTACTTAAGTATATTTAAAATAGTTCCATTTTAGTACAATTAAGTTCACTTAACACAATTTAAGTATGGCTTTTAAGTCACTCTTTAAATAAACTGATTAATAATAATGTGGCTACAAGAACACTTACTATGGCATAATTATGATTAGTATACTTTAATCTACTTTTTTTTACTAGGGTAGTTTTTATGTCTATTGCCAAATATGCAGTATTTAATGTTGATTCCTCTGAATGATCTGAAATTATTATATACGTGCTTTTCTAAGAGTCCAGTAGGAGAGTCTCCAAAGCCCTCAATGTTTTCAGAATGTAAAT
Source organism: Astyanax mexicanus (assembly GCF_023375975.1). Taxonomy (NCBI): domain Eukaryota; kingdom Metazoa; phylum Chordata; class Actinopteri; order Characiformes; family Acestrorhamphidae; genus Astyanax; species Astyanax mexicanus. Next base: position 46,149,425 of record NC_064416.1, on the reverse strand, counting down.
AATTTTTTTATTTTATTTTACAGAAGAGAAAAAGGGTTCTGTATCACCTTCACTTGTAGCCTGTTAAGAGGATATAACAAGTATCGTAATATACATACGTGTAGTAATCTTTTCAATGGTTCTTATATACATTGTGCATTACTTTATATATTAAATAAGAGTTTCCATATTTTCTAACCTCTATCTGTCTCTATAGAGTCTTTTAATTAGACAATCAGTTAATACTGATTAATACTAATGAAAGGAAAAATCAAGCTATAACTCACCATCCCCGTTCTCATCTACCACCTTGAAAATTCGCTCACATATTTCGTCTAAGGAGGCGACCGGCTCTTTCCTGTCCACTTTCTTGACACGATATATACTCTGGAGACGTGGGCAAGAGGAATGATATTAGATTTACAGCAGGTTTAGCAGCAGTTTTACAGTGACAGCAATGTTATTAATGTATCAGCTGTGACTTAATTGTCCTTGTGTGTCAGCTGTGTGTTCTTAACAACACACTGCACTGACACACAAGGACAATTACTGCACAAACACGGTCACTTTACCCGCACTGAGACACTTTATTTTCTACTGCTCTAATTCATTTCATGCTGCTATAGCACATTTGCACTCTGGACTTGTTGCTGCAACCTGTCTACTCTTTCTATTTATTTCATTTTGGGGTATTTATCTTTAACTATTTTGTATATTCTATTTTTATTGTATTCCTTTATTGTACTTTTATCTATATATCTATTAATAACAGCTCTTGGGTGTAAACTGGATCGTGAGATCACAATTTCGTTCCACCTCATGTACCACATAAGATGCGAATGACAATAAAATCTCCTTGAATCCTTGACAATTTACCACAAATCTTAAAATACAAGCTTTTTTAGACAACATTTCAATGATTATTCACAGTTGAACCAGTGTAATTTTAAGGTTGAGCCAATTTCTAATCTTACTTTTCAACATTTTAAAAAACTATAGATTGTGTTTCCTTTTCATTCTACAGTATTGTGTTTTAGGCACCTGTGGGAATTTCAGTTATATTAATCATATTAATCAACACCTGGTTTGGTAAATTACTGGTAAATGTGGTAAATCAGGTGAGCTGCTGACGGAACTGAACATGATATACACATGATGACTGAGGAGCATCCAGGAGAAATCTGGAATCTCTACACTTAGTTCTTAAGATAAACTCACAGGATACAACCTATTTACCTAAAAATGAGAAATTCTTATTTTTTACTGTATGTATGTTTATTTGCATCTGTTCAAATGATATGTGGTGCTTTTTCTCAGGTAAAAAATGAATAATAATAATAAACATTATTTTTATAGCACCTTCACAAGTGCTTCACAATAAAATTAAACAAAATCAGCAAAATGTAAAAGTAATATAAAACAAATAAAACATTTAAAAAGTAACAATTTCATAAAATAGCAGGAAATAAGACATTTTTATTAAAATGAAATAGATTCAAACAAAAATTATAAAATAAGGATAAGAACAGCACAAGCATTTAAATAAAAAATAAAAAAAAAACACTCATATTAGTGTAATTTGCTTTGGTGGCTAAAACTTTTGGACGGTACTGTACATTTCACACTCACTAACATTGTGGTTCTTCCAGGTTTTAGTAAAGACGCTATATGTAGAACCATCAACCCATCAACACTTAAAAAACGTCTGCAGCTGAACACTCAAGAGAACCCAAGGTCTATTCACTAACTTTATTTACTCAGTTCTGGTTGTTTTCCATTTTAAACACATACAATTATGCAATTAATATGCTAATAATCACAATAATGATCATATTTATAAGACAAAGGCGTGTTGATTACATTGACAGTTTACATTGACATTTCAGACATATTTCAATATAAAGGTCAGTCATGTATCAGCTGGGTTAAGAGTTTGCTCTCAGATGCCAAAACTTGGAACTTGAACTGCAGGGAACAGCAGACAATAGCTAGCTAAATAATGCATCTCATTATCATTATAGATAGACTAGAGATGCAGAAACTTCACACAGATAAAATGTGACTCACTTCAACGATTGCTCTGAGCTCCTCTCTGTCCACAAAGCCGTTGCCGTCCTTGTCGTACACTTTGAACGACCATCTCAGCTTGTGCTCCAAATCCCCCCTGAACACCAAGTTTAAAGCTGCCACAAACTCCAAGAAATCAATGGTGTTGTCCTAAGAAGTAAACAAAAACACGTTTACCAAACAAATTCAAGGAATTAAAGGAGATTTTATTGTCATTCGCATCACATGTGGTACATGAGGTGGAACAAAATTGTGATCTCATGATCCAGTTTACACTACAAGAGCTGTTGTTAAAATAGATATATAGATAAAATAAGATCACAAAATTAAAGAAAACAATAAAAAATAGTATATTCAAAACAGATATAGATAAATACCCCAAAAATAAAAATAAATAGGGAGAGTAGACAGGTAATATCCAGAAATAACCAAACTGTCTGGAATCCTATTAACACCAGTATTAGTATTACAGCTGGTCAGTGTAATGTTTAGCAGTTTAATTTTCTGACTGTATCAAGCTAAATTTTAAATAAAGAAAAAATAGCTTTTCATGCAATTTTTTAATTATCAAGTTTTTCATTTCAGCCTTTCGCAAACAGAATTTCAAGAAAAATTAAGTTAAAAAATTAAATCTTCTCTCGATTTTTTTCAGATAAGTCTGTTTTAGTATTTTTTAACACAAATAAGATGTAATAATTTAACTTGCAAAATGCAAAAATTGAAAAATCAGCAGTTAATAAAAAAAAGATTTTTTTTCTTGAAATTCCAATTGTTAAGGACCGAGATGAAAAAAAAAAATTATAATAAAAATAAAAACAGAGATTAAAAAATTAAATAATGAGTTTTTACATCCAATTTTCTGTTTTTGCTTTTAGCCTCAAACGGTCAGAAAATTAAATTAATGAACGTTACACTGACCCCAGCTCCACAGAAACTCTGGATCTTATACTGTAGAAATGTCCACCAAAAGCTGATTCAAACATTAGTTTTAATTTAAACTGAAGTGTTAATTATAATAAAATGCAGATGAAGGCTGTTTGGTTTCTCACCCCGTTCTTGTCGAAGGCACGGAACATGTTCTCGGCGTACTCCGACGCTTCCCCTGTTGGGTCCACCCCAAAAAATCTCTTAAATTCATGCAGAAACAGCAGACCACTGGGACACTCCGTCACAAACTTCTTATACATCTCCTGCAGAGCGGCTACATCCACCTCCACCTCTTCGTTGTGCTCCGTGGGCTGAGTTTGACCCATGCTAGCGGAGAGGGCAGCTGTCCGCAGTGCTGAATCCCCTTCAGGAGCTGCGCTCTTCTCGCTGGATCATTAATAGTGCTAATAGAGATTAGTCCAGAGACTCCTGAGATGAGGTGAAGGAAGCTAGAGGAGGAGGAGGAGAGAGAGAGAGAGAGAGAGAGATAGGGAGGAGTCTGAGTGGAGGTGATGAGATGAGTTGATGGGAAGTTTCTCACACCCACAAGCTAAGAATAATAACAATAAGAAGAACAATAAGACAATAAGTCCAACTGCCCATTATCGCAAATATGGAATCAGCCAATCACATGGCAGCAACTCAATGCATTTAGGCATGTAGACATGACCAAGCTGCTCTGCTGCAGATCAAACTCATCAGAGCATCAGAATGGAGAAGAAAGGTGATTTTTGTGATTTTGAACGTGGCATGGTTGTTGGGTTGTTGTTGTCAGACGAGCTGATCTGAGTATTTTAGAAACTGATACTGATCTACTGGGATTTTCACCCACAACCATCTCTAGAGTTTACAGAGAATGATCTGAAAAAGAGAAAATATCCAGTGAGCTGATATCAGATCAGCTCTGTGGGAGTAAATGTCTTGTTGATGTCAGAGATCAGAGAACGACCAGACTGATTTCAGCTGATAGAACGACAACAGTAACTCAAATAATCACTCGTTACAATGTCCATAATAGTCATCCATTGGACTAAGGTGATGCCACTATAATCGGGAGATTGCTGGTTCAAATCCTGGTCATGCAGCTTGCCATCAGCTGCCGAAGCCCTGAGAGCACAATTGTCCTTGCTCTCTCTGGGTGGGTAGATGGCACTCTTTTCCACATCACTCCAAAGGGTGATGTGGATCAGCACAAGGCTGCGTCTGTGAGCTGATCAAAACCGAGTCGCTGCACTTTCCTCCGAGCGTTAGCACTATGATGCTACTCGGTAATGCTGCATCAGCAGCAGTTCAAAAAGAGGCGTAGTCTGACTTCACATGTATCAGAGGAAGCATGTGCTAGTCTTCACCCTCCTGGTGTTGGCATCACTAGTGATAGGGGGAGTCCTAATGAGTGGTTTGGGTAACTGGCCATGTAAATTGGGGAGAAAATGGGATAAAAAAAGATTTCGATTTGCATGTAATAAATATTCAGTTGAAAGTTACACTGTAAAAAATGTGAACAGTGTTTACTTAAAAAAATTATGGCAACAAAGTGACACGTAATATAATTGAGTAGATTTTAATTAGTCAAACTTTGATTAAAATGTATTGAATAAATTAACTAAATTTAAGCAAAAAAAATAAGCAAAGGCTAATAAAAGCAGCAGAATAAAATGTGTTGGATTTAGTAATAGCATGGCAATTTTTGAGTTAATGTAACTCAAAAATATTTATTAAACCCAAACTAATTAATTATGGAAAGTATATTAATATTTATTAAGTAGCTGAAGAAAATTAATTTATATTTACTCAGTATCTGTAGAAAATTGATTAACATTTACTAATGATCTGTGTGAAATTGATATAAGCTTACTAAATGCCTGAGTATAAATGATTTGGATTTACTAAATAAAATAAAATAATTTATACTTTTACTTACTATACTTTTTATAATCATTTATTTAGACACATATACACTGCAAATCATATTCCTCTGTACGACGTTTTACATTTAAATTTTTATTCTAGATCTACTCAGATTTACCAAAAATCTACCAAAAATCATGTCTTGTTGGTGCCATGGCTTAATTAGTTATATTAACAGGTTATCATGGAATAAAACTGTAGATATACAACAGAACTGTAACATAGACTGACAATCTGTGTCCTTCATGTTGATAAGGGTTCACTTGGAATGTTACAAATAAGGCCCAATAAAAATTGAACAACTGCTCTCTCCACATCACTTGTGGTTAAAACTTCCCCACAAGATTTTTTATATATTTTTTTCTATGTTTGCAAGTTCTGATCCTGTTGCGGCAAAAAAAAAAACAAACAATATTTTGAAATTTCAAAGCATTTTTATTTCTTACAAAACTCGTATTACAATCACTGATTGAAAACTGCAGAGCCATGCCAGTAAAAGACAACTAAAAATCAGACCATTTATCTTTCTTCTTTTTTACCTTGCTAAAATTGGATTATTCACAATGTACAGCTGTGCGTACCAAAATTAAATAAAAAACAAAGACTCTTCCCGCAAATGTGTATGATTATTTGGACTGCAAGAAACATCTGAGATTAACTAAGCAAGCTGGTAAATTGAACAATGAAGCTTGAATTTAACAAAAACGTGTGCATTTAACAAAGCTTTAGTTTTAAGTTTTGAGAGACACAAAAATTCTTCCACTCGGTAAGTATCCCTTTTCTTAAGCTATTCGATTTTTCTTGAGGCTAATCACTTTTTGAGAGTCTTGTTTACACAATGCTATCACAACGCTTATGAACATTTGTCTGTGCCAATATAAAATCAAAAACATGAAGCCTCATTAGTATGGTTATTTGGACTACACGGAACATGTGATTAACTAAGGAATTAATTAAACATAACAGTCAAACATGTAACAATGTAAAGAAAAGTAGTGACTCTCAAATCTTTTACACCCTACACATCCCTTTTCTTAAGCTAGTAGCTGGTAGCTCTTCAAGTCCATTTTCTTAAGCTAGTAGCTTATTCTTGAGGCTATTCACTTTTGGAGAGAGCTTTAAACAGTCCAGTTCAAGGAGGAGTTTTTGAAAGACTTCGAATGTGTACCTGAGCTCCTTGGGATAAGCAAGATCCACTGCATATGCAAATCCAACAAGCATGGAGCAAGCCCTTGCAAAGTTACCCAGAGCAGTCAGAACTTTCACACCATCTACCACAAAACCAAAGTCTGCAGTACCCTCTGTTTCCGTCTTGATTTTGTAGATCTTCATCTTTTGTACTGCAAGGTCCTGTGACACACTGTCTCCATCAGCATCCTGCCAAAGCAAAAGATCCCAACTGAACATTTCTGAACATCCCTGGGCCTCAAGTTGCTAATTTCTGAGTTTGGACATTTTTATAATTCTTAATAATGGCACGTATATCAATTACAAATTTAGAACTGAATAGTTCAATAGTAAAAAAATTAAACTTTTATGGGTTAGCTTAAGTCTGCCAGGTGGTCAATTCATTTAAAAACACAGGAAAGCGATTACACACAGAAAGAAAACACATTCGCTTGGAAATGGAATGACTAGAAATAAGGAGGTGTTATGTGGGTGGTGGATCATTATCAACACTGCAGCGACACTGGTGGTGTGTGCTGCATCCTGTGGGCACTGAAGACCAGACAAAAACATACTGCGTAGCGGCAGATGAGCTATCGTCTCTAACTTTAGACCTACATGGTGGAGATGCAACATAAGTAGGAGTGTCTAACAGTGTGGACAGTCTTTAACAACTCGAGCAGCATGGCTGTCTGATCCACACTGATTGGCTGATTATTGTTGACCTTCCAAAGACATACAAGGTGAGATAAGAAAAGAGAGATATGACAACTTTCCCTTTTTACATGTATATCAACTTACCTCATACTCTTTTAAGAGCTGATCTGTCGATTCCCCGAGGTATCAAGCACCGAATGACAACTTCTCTGGTCATGTTAATGCAAGGATGGCTGGGAGCCTGAAATGATAACAATCCTTATTCTTCATTATCATATGCTGTTGTTATTTTACAGTAAAAATGAAAGAACACACAATAACACAATTGTAAAAATAAAAAAAAATCAGCATATGGACTATATTAATGTTAAACAAATGTCTATCAAGGATCCTTTATGTGGTTTATGATCACTTTCTATCACTGTAGCAGGCTCAACCTCAAAGGACCTACATGCATACCCATTTGGCTGGTGTCCCTGACACGGAAGGCATATGCATACATAGATTACCCAAACACAGCTTTAATATACTCCAAAAAAATACTTACCAGATGCCCCACATTAACCATTCGGCAACTAAGTTTGGTAACACTTTATAATACTGTTCCATAGTTAATAGGTAACTAAGCAGGAACTAAGCAGTAACTAATTAATAGTGCTGCATTAACACCTAAATATTTTATATTAACTACCAGGGAGTACTGAATAATTACTCAGTAGATAGTACTGAACTAATGATTATAGTAGTTCACTATTAACTCCACAATAATTACTGAGACTTACATATCTCCCAGAGAACTACTTACTAATGATGTCTTCTTTATAATAACTATTCATTAATTACTGCTCAAATCATCATTAACTACTGAAAACCCTTACATCCCACCTGGGGAACTATAGATCTAAATCAGGCATATTTAAGTTAAATGCATAATAATTGAAGGCATATTTGAATTAAGCAAGTGACATCATTTGTAGTAGTGGTAACCTTAATTACCTTATTATCCTCAGTTCCTTCCAAATATTAGCAACATATAGTAAAATACTACAGTGTGTATTACTCTGCTTAACCATCAATTTTGGAAGAAAAAAAACAACATTATAACGTAATATTATTGCATAGAAGACATTGATGAAAGTTCTCCAGAAGGCATCTAAGACTCTAAGAATGACTGTAAGACAGTAATAATGTAACAATCATTGCTTTAATACTAGGTATCAGCCTTATAAAAGTGCATCTTCAGCCTTTGCAGTCTCACAGAGATTTATTTAACTGCGCACTATTAGGGTAATTACGGTAATTTCACAGCGGACGCAGCTCTCCTGGTCCTTGTGTAAATTCTCTGCTGTGCGCTGCTGCTGCTGCTGCTGCTGCTGCTGCTGCTGCTGGAAGAGGATTAAGAGCGACTCTGCTGCTTTCATATTTTTGTATTTGATTGAAAATAAACTAGTAATCAAGATATTGAGATCTTTTCCAGCTTATTTACCCCCGGATCAGATGAGGACTCTTTGTGGGTTGTTAACCAGCTTTAGAATGTGTGTTAGCTAGCTAAGTTAGCTAAGTTATGTGTGTGTTAGTTAGCTAGTTTAAATGTGTGTTAGGTAGCTAGGTTATGTGTGTTCGTTTGCTAGCTAAGTTAACTTTTATGTGTGGGTTAGTTAGCTAGGTTATATGTGTGTTAGCAAGTTAAATGTGTGTGTGTCAGTTAGCTAGGTTAAATGTGTGTAAGTTGGCTAGCTAAGTTAGCTAGGGGAAATGTGTGTGTGTTAGCTAGGTTAATTGTGTTAGCTATGTTAAATGTGTGTGTGTTAGTTAGCTTGGTTAAATGTGTGTTATTATTATTATTATTATTATTATTATTATTAATGTATATTTCCCTTTATAATACTGTGACATGATCTTCAGTAACTCCTAAAGAAGAACACAGTAACTCCTCAGTAATTAGTAATTAGTTAACATGTTTCTCACTTTATAATACTGTGACATGATCTTCAGTAACTCCTAAAGAAGAACACAGTAACTCCTCAGTAATTAGTAATTAGTTAACATGTTTCTCACTTTATAATACTGTGACATGATTTGCAGTAACTCCTAAAGAAGAACACAGTAACTCCTCAGTCATTAGTAATGGGTTACCATGTGCTGCTGTTAACTCCGGAAAAAAGAAGACAGGGACCCCTTATTAATTATCTATGAAGAACACAGGGACACCTAGTTCGTTATCTAACACAACATTTATTCATGATTTCCCCCAGAATAAGGATGTAGGACACAGCCTACAGTAAAGCTGTATGTGAGCCATCACTTCTACTGAGCACATCTCCAGGAGGACTGAAGAAGAGCACAGGTTTAGAATAAACACCTGTAACACACTGACAGAACATTACAAAAATGGGGGTTAAGCAGACTACTGCACATTTCAGTGTGTCTAACATTTGGAAGATATTGAGCATACTAAGGTAAGTAAGGTTAATATATGATAAGTGGTGTCACTGACTTTAATATCACCACTGATAGAATAACCTGCAGCAGCAGATAAACACACTGATAGAGGCTAGCGGTCCGGCGCTGTGGAATTACCGTAATTACCCTAATAATGGGCACTAAAAGTCTGTGAGACTGCAAGGCTAAAGATGAACGTTTATAAGGTTGGTGCTGAAAATGAAAGCAGTGACCATTAAAACAAAATTGAGTACAGTCAGTTTTAGAGTCTTCTGGAGAACATAAATAATGTCTACTATGTAATAATATTACGTTATTTTTTTTATTATTTTTTTTCTTTTAAAAATGGGGTTTAAGCAGATTATGACACACTGTAGTATTTTACTATATGTTGCTAATATTTGGAAGATAATGATGATAATAAGGTAATTAAGGTTACTACTACTACAAATGTTGTCACTCAAATAAGCTTTTAATATCACCACTGATAGAATAATTGTTTGTGTAGACTGATTTGGATCTATAGTTCCCCAGGTGGGATGTAAGGGTTTTCAGTAGTTAATGTTGATTTGAGCAGTAATTAATGAATAGTTATTATAAAGAAGACATCATTAGTAAGTAGTTCTCTGGGAGATATGTAAGTCTCAGTAATTATTGTGGAGTTAATAGTGAACTACTATAATCATTATTTCAGTACTATTTACTGAGTAATTATTCAGTACTCCCTGGTAGTTAATATAAAATATTTAGGTGTTAATGCAGCACTATTAATTAGTTACTGCTTAGTTACTGCTTAGTTACCTATTAACTATGGAACAGTATTATAAAGTGTTACCACTAAGTTTTGTTTAAACTATTTAATTTCATGCCGAAGAGTTAACCAATTTGCAAATTATATTTCTCCAGTTTAAGTTAGTTATTAACAAACTGAGACGTAATTGAAGGATACCTTGTGTAGGATAGCTTTTAACCTCAAACCTAGGGCTCCACCCTTGGAATGGAAGAGTGCCAGAAGCTTTGGAGTATATTCATCCAGCTTGGACATGAACTTTGATTCAAGGTGCACTGTTGTGATTCTGTGAAACTCATCCTGGAGCTGAAAGACAAACAATAGAATTAGAACCTCAACTAGTACAATTAGAAATATTGTTTTTAGAATGTTTTTAACTGCGGTCGTTATACATGGACTATGAATATATTTTAACAACATGCAAGTCTAAGCAACACTGGAACTCACATGAGATGCCTTAAACAGAGCAGGCCATCTGGCTTTAATGTCTTCTATGCTGGGTGTCTGGTTGATGATTTCGTGTCTTCTGTGCGCAAATGTTTTGGCCATTTTTTCTTTTATTAGTGTGTCATTGTCCCTTTTCTTTAATTCAGTGAGAAACTCAATCCTTTCGTTTTCTTGACTTTCTTCGTCCTCTCCTGCTGGGTAAGGGGGCAGGTATTTTACCTCTGCTTTCCTGGGGTTTTTTTACGTTCTTTGCAGACTTCTGATCAGCAGGCCTCTTGTGCTTTACTGCATTGCATATCACCTCAGGAACACCAAAGCCTCGAAGTTTGGTGCGATAATTGGCCATCTTGTATTTGATGCTTTGTTGCCAGCCATAGTAACCAGAGAAGGAGCCAGGTTCCTTGAGGCAAGGATATTTCTGAACCAGTGCTTCAGCAACATCACAGATCTGGGCACTTGACGGATAGGCTGTATATGAATATACAGTTTCAGCCAATTTCTCTAGTATGTCTGCCTTGACCTTTGAGGTAGTTAGAAGTGTTCCGTTCTTCTTGTAATCTTCAACGGCTCTTTCAAGGTACATCTCAGTTTCATACGCAAACTGTGGAATGGGGAACTGCTTTGGCCATGGCTGACATCGTTCTGTGGAACTTTGCCAAGAAAGAATAATGGTGTCATGGGAAGAAGAGGATTCACCAGATGGCTCTGCAAATGATGTAGTCAACTCTTCACAAGATGCAGACTCACAGTCAGTTGATGGTTGACCAGAGGTACTGCCGAAACTTTCATCAACTGGATACAAGTTAAGAAGAATTGGGGCAGTGTGAACAACCTTTATGGTGTCTTTGTGTTTAATTTGATCACTTTTATTCAGGGTAACGTAATCTTCAAATTCTGAGTCCAGATACTGAAGACTGAAGTCATTAGAAATTCCAAAGCTCTCCTTTACAACAGCTTGCAGCTCCTCCATAGTGTGCGGGATTCCCGATGGAAGAACCAATTTTTCAATTCGATCATCAATTATTACTCTGAGTTTTGCCTCCATCTCTATAAATATACACAAGTTCAAAAGCATCACAAGCACAAACCAACAGATACGACCAGACATACAATGCAAAATTTGAGGAAGAGACTGCAATTATTAAATTAGAATAATTCGATTTTTGTGTTTTATTACAATGAACTAATAATTAAAAATATATATAATTATCTCAATAAATTATATTTCTTGACTGTCTCTAAATGCCTTTATATTTTTTATAATGCCATTTTAATATTTAAATAATTGTCTGTATCATATTTGTTTCCTTAAATATTTGTTTCCTTAAATATTTACATTTTATATTGTGAATATTTTATTTTTCCTTTTAAAGAATGCTCTCTCTTAATTAAAACTAATCTCAACAGAATCCCAATTAGGAATTTAATGAATTCCAACCACCAAGGAGGTAACAGGAGCTAAAACTGGATCTTCTATGTTGCAAGTTTTATCAAATGGTGCTCATGCTACAACTGTGTATTTCACTAAGATTTAGGTGCCACTATCAATACATTCAAAACTCATCTTAAATTCATGAAGAAATCAAACTGTGAGAATACATAATACCAGAAACATGCAATAAACAGAAACATGCAACTTAATCAAAAAATATCTAATTTGACTGTTAAATGTAATTATTCATTCATTAATTTAAACAATGATATACAATTATTTAGTTGCCTATTGGACTTATATTTGAATTACCACATTTTGTGGACTATAAGGCGCACTTAAACTCCTTCAAGCCTAGCCTGCTAGTGCTACAAGACAGCTTATATGAAGTCTATCAAACCTGTTTTAAAGATAACAGGTATACTGTAAATGTGTCACAGAGGCTGCTCAACTTTAGCCAGCTGGTGTTAGCAGCTAAAGAAAACTAGATAGTTTGTTTTGGAGCTAGCAATAGCTTCCACCTTGTATCTATCAGAGGCTAGCTGGGCTGAAAGTGTGAGTGAAAATTTGAGCTGACCACCATTTTAGTCCATGCCATGCTTCTAAACATGAAATATAATATAAAAACTACAAAGCAATCACTATGAAGCTAAATTCTTTGACTTACAGCAGAGCTATAACATTAATTAATATTTTAAAAAGGTCTTACCGTTTTCAGTTGGAGGACAGCAGCTCAAAACATGGTGTCTGGAGTCCATGAGGTGAAAAGTGGGCGGAAGTGTAAGCTAATTGAAAACAACAACCTCCTAATGAGTAAAATCTATCAATTTTCTGTATCCTTGAAGTAACCGATAAAATTTAAGTAAATTCTACTCAATGTGTCACAGTTAATTTTATTAAAGCAAAATTGTGTAAAATACAATTAATAAACCCATTACATTTGTTGAATTAGACTCAATTTGATTTTTAACTACATATATCCTTTTTTATTATGTATTGGTAACTTTTAATTATTTAGTAAATATTAATTAACCCCAGTCCCACTTTTTACAGTGTAGTTGAATGTTATATGAGCATCTATGAGGCATCTATAATGGACCATTCGAGTAAAGTGATACAATATTATTCTAGAGCCAAAAACTGTTTCTAAAATAAAATAAACATTATACAGCATTTATGGCCTCAGAAACTTGCAATTGCAATAAGCTTACTGACTGTAAATGTTTTTTTAGATGTACTATATGTAATTTGTAATGAAGTTGTCCTAAGAAAGCTGCCCCTAAGTAAACTCTGACGTAATTAAGTGCAAAATACAGCCATGTCTTAAGTTCACTTTTAAGGACAGAGGCCTCTGTTCTACAAATAACTGACCCTAATTGGATAGGATTCCCCACATCCATTAGCAGTGAATCTCATTAGATAACTGATGAGACTTCAGATGCAGAGAGGGTGAGATCTGAACTTAAGGTAGCTTAAGGTTTAGTGTTTGCCCAAACAGTTCACAGTAAGCCAGCAGTTCACGCTTTGCTCAGCACAAATTGAGGACAAAGGCTTAGACAGCAGTTCAGTTCAGAAGAGCGAGCCTCAATCTCTGTAAAATAACTTCAAATAACCTTTGTAATTTAAAATTTAGCCTGTCTACAGCTACAGTTTCAGTTACAGTTAGGTTGTTGCTAAGGCTTTTACAGGGTTTGGACAATAAAACTGAAGCACCTGGTTTTAGAGCACAATAATTGATTGTGGTGATGGACAGTTCTGGTGGAAACAGGAGAGTTGAGGTGCACATTGAATTCTGTCGTGATTTGATCAGCCGTGGTTTTATGTTTTTTGGATACAATCCGGGTTAGCACCCGAACATCCCTTTCAGACAGCTTCCTCTTACAGTGTCCACAGTTAATCCTGTTGGATGTGGTTGGTTCTTCTTGGTGGTATGCTGACATTACCCTGGATACCGTGGCTCTTGATGCATCACAAAGACTTGCTGTCTTGGTCACAGGTGCTCCAGCAAGACGTGCACCAACAATTTGTCCTCTATTGAACTCTGGTATGTCACCCATAATGTTGTGTGCATTGCAATATTTAGAGCAGAACTGTGCTCTTACCCTGCTAATTGAACCTTCACACTCTGCTCTTACTGGTGCAATGTGCAATTAATGAAGATTGAACACCAGGCTGCTCCAATTTAGCCATGAAACCTCCCACACTAAAATGACAGGTGTTTCAGTTTCATTGTCCAACCCCTGTATATGTACAATACATGTAATTGTGTAATCTGTCAACTTTTATTTTACTCATTTCTCTAGTTTGACTAATGAGTTTTATAAATGAACATATTTTATGTAGGTACTTGTTTGTTAGGATTTGGTTAGGGTAGTTTTATTTGCATATGTTGTAAATCATATATTGTAATCATATATATAAACAGTAGATAGTGAATGAACTACTAGTGCAAAAAAAAAATAGGGTAGGGTAGTGTTATAGGCATCAGCAAGATTGAGAGTGTGTCTGCAGAGATGGGTGTGTGTCCATGGTCTGGCCAGAGTTGCCAGAATGAAAAAGTGTCACAGAGTCTTTAGTTTGCTGTTCTGAGAGGAATTGAACAGTCTTAAAAATATTACTGCATAACAAGTATAGTAATTTATTGTAAACACATTAAAGAGTATTACAGATTGTTAAAAGTAAGTTTTTGCATAAATAAAGACATTATAATCATTATTCTTTACAATAACCATGGGTAATGTAAATATTTGGAGTCTTTAGTTGCCAGTGAAGAAATGTAACAGTATAGCTGCCCATTTACTGTAAATAATTTCACTCTAAATTTATAGCAAAATATTAACAGAAGAAACACTTCAAAGTTCTTATCCAGCATTAAATACATGTGAACTCAAACTGTTTCAGATTTATTGAGTAGAATCTATGAGTTACTTTTTTCTCTGTAATGGAGTAAAATTTAGGTATGGAACTGAACATTGCTAAAAAAAAAAGTTATTTAATGTATTATTTTACTATAAAACAGCACAGTGCTTGAAAACTGCTGGTAAGTGGGCCAATGCACGAGATTGGAAGTTATTAGTGGATGTAGGTAGTAAACTGCAGATCCCAGAGTGCATTCTGGTTGCAACCTTGAGGCCGGATGTAGTGTTGTACTCTGAAAGTAAGCGGATAGTGTATTTTATAGAGCTGACTGTTCCGTTTGAAGACGAGGTAGATGGAGCTTATGAAAGGAAAAGGCTGAAGTATACAGACTTGGTGGCTGAGGTGAGAGAGCGTGGGTGGCAAGCGTATATTAGACCGGTAGAGGTAGGTACTAGAGGCTTTGTTGCGAAGTCTGCCACAAGACTGCTGTCTGAATTCGGAATTAGAGGTCGTGTGCTAAGGACTGTAGTGAAGGAGTTGTCAGATGTAGCTGAAAGATCTAGTCAGTGGTTGTGGTTCAGAAGGGCTGAGGCTGTGTGGGGAAGGGAGTGAGTTTGTGCTTCTACAGCAAGCTTGGAGGGGGGTGGGTCTGGGACGCCAGACTTCACTGTTGAGCCTTCTGGAGGTGTCGTGGGCCTAATTCAGCGAAACACTGACGAAGGAAGGTGCCTGCCTGATGACCCCTGAGAAGAGCTTGCACTGAAGTTTGTGTTAGAGTTTGGATGAAGGGGATTGGTGTGGTCCTGCTCTTGTAATAATTTGTCTCATGAGTTTTTGTAGACGTCTGAGTACTTGGCAGTTGAGGCACGGACCATGAACATAGTTCGCTATGCTTCTGGATTCTTGTCGAGCCTGTATCAGATGGTAGTGGTTGCTGTGTTCTGCTCACGCAACTTATAATGTGATTTATTGTGTGTGATTGTGCTTAGGTAAGTGTGTTGTTGCCATAGTTAAAGGAAGTGAGCTTAGATTAAGGAGGGATTCTGTTTGTTCATAGGTTATTTTTTGGTAGGTCTGTTACTTGGCAGTTGAGGCAATGGACCATGAACATAGTGTTAGGCTGTGCTTCTGGATTCTTGTCGAGCCAGTATCAGATTGTGGTGGTTTTGCTATTGTTGTTAGTTGAGTGAGTAGTAGATCCTGGCTGAGCCCTATGCATAACCCCAGCTGTTAGGTGCAGGATTTTTTAGGTGCAGTCAATTTCCTGTATTATATTACTTAAAAATGCAGCAGTATAAGACTACATCTTATGTGGGAGCGTACTGCTCAGAGAGAACTGACACACTTACTGAGTTAATCACTAATAGGATTTAGAGGAGGCTTTATAGTGAATTAAGAAATAATTATATCAAGTGTTCTTGAGATAAAACACATGAAATACCTAGAGTGGCTAAAGGATTGTTGTTTCTGGTACATGGCTGCATGTTATACATGATATAGATTATGAGAGAGTCCAACATGCACAGAGAAGAGATGATTTCTTACACAAACAAGGAAGGAAAATTATATAAAAAGATGAATGTTCCTACAGAAACAGTTAGAATAATAGTTCTAAAAGAAAGGAACACTGGCTATTCTGCCTGGAAAGGGGAAGAAAGAGGAAACTATGACCACTGTCTCCAGGTCGCTGAGGGGGCAGGTGAGAAAAACCTTCAGAGTAGCTCTGAAAGACCTTCTTCAGTAAGATCTGGTGGCAGCAGATGCTAATCATGAGGTTTAATTTTGCACAGTATGGCCCAGAGATATCAAATTCTACACAAATTACCCAGTCATTCACTAGGACCACAACAGTGACCTTATGCAAAAGCCTATTTCCAGCGTGATACTCTGAGTGAACTGACACACTTACTAAGTTAATCACTAATAGGATTTAGAGAGGGCTTGATAGTGAATTAAGAAATAGAGCTAACATAAATGAGCCTGGTGTGGCCTAAAGACACTATCACCAGCCCCAGAGCCAAGAACATACAGTACAGTACTTTATAAATGGCTGTTCTGAAACAACACTAAAGATTTTCATATTCAGACAAATTAAAAGATACTAAAACCCATTTCCACCAAATTTGTTTTTGTATAATTAAGTGGTCAAGATAAAACCTAAAGTAATTCAGAGTGCTTTGATGGGGGATAATGGATGATAATAGTAAAATATGGACAATAAAACGGAAAAACCTGGTTTTAGAGCACAATAATTGATTGTGGTGACGGACAGTTCTGGTAGAAACAGGAGAGTTGAGGTGCACATTGAATTCTGCCGTGATTTGATCAGCTGTGGTTTTATGTTTTTTGGATACAATCCGGGTTAGCACCCGAACATCCCTTTCAGACAGCATCCTCTTACAGCGTCCACAGTTAATCCTGTTGGATGTGGTTGGTCCTTCTTGGTGGTATGCTGACATTACCCTGGATACCGTGGCTCTTGATGCATCACAAAGACTTGCTGTCTTGGTCACAGATGCTCCAGCAAGACGTGCACCAACAATTTGTCCTCTTTTGAACTCTGGTATGTCACCCATAATGTTGTGTGCATTGCAATATTTTGAGCAGAACTGTGCTCTTACCCTGCTAATTGAACCTTCACACTCTGCTCTTACTGGTGCAATGTGCAATTGTCCAACCCCTGTACATCTAAGAAGTACCTGTCCATCAAAGGTGTTATTATAAATAGGTTTTAGACCAAAAGCTTCTTTATAAAATGCCATTAAATGATGTCTCAGGCTCCCAGTCATCTGGTAGTGTATTCTAAACCATTTCATGTAATAAAAGCCATTTTGTGTGTTGTAGTTTTTTGAGGCATGAATCTATTGAGATGTAGAGTTCTGGGATTGTTAGTTTAGCACTGTTATAAAAAGTATCTGTATTCTGCCACATTCTGCTTATTACTCGTACATAAGCAAAGCTTAATTAGTAAGTTGTATACAGTTAGTTTTATGGACTTTGTGTGCAACCATTTTGTACTAATTATTTTGATTGGACTCAGCAAGCTGGTTATTTCCTTGTCCTTGTAATTTAACTTCTGAAACAGTTAAATTGCTTTTTTTCCCTTCACTCAAAAAAAGCAATTATTGGCTCAACTTAACTCAGTCAAGTTATTGTTTTGCATTGACCCATTTAAGTTGTAAATATATACAATTTTAGGTTTGTTCAAATTAACTGAGTCAAAGCTACATGATAACTTAAATCAATTAAATTCAACTTAATTGAAATTTGCCGTTATTTGAAAAAAATTAAATATATTAAATACCTTGACAGACTTTTCTTTCATTTTCGTGCTTTTCTGAATTTTCTTAGATTTTTTGTGGATTTTGCTGCTAAAGACTTTTGCATCTGGAATTTCTCGTCTGCTTCTGCTTCATTTTTTTGCACACTTTTCATGGGTGGGCGGGGCTTAGAAGAATGCGTTTCTCTTAAACCTTTGGTCACCTGATTTTGGACTGACGGCTTCCCTGAACCCTCTTCTAAAACTGACCACGCCCACCCCCCAACCTCCAGCAGTATTTGTTTAGTCTTTTGAAATGCTTAGTTTAGAGAGTATTAGAGTATTTTGTAATTAATCAAAACTAGGCTATACGCTACACTAAATGGCCCAAAATATTGGGACACCTGCTTATTCATTCAGCAAAAATAATATTGCACTGCAGACTGCATAGCAAGCATGTTCCCACAAAAACAGATAAAACCACCAATCTTTTTTACCATCTGAAGCAGTGCCACCCTTTAGAGCACACGGAATGCAAGGCTTTACAGTCCCAGACCAAAGCAAGCTCTGGTGGTCAAGTCAAGACAAGATTCTTTTATTGTCAGTACAACTGAGTACAGGTACACAGTGTAATGAAATAACGTTCCTCCGGAACCATGGTGCAACATAGAACAAAAAGCAATAAACAACATAAAGTGCAGGAGTGACGACAGTGCAACATGAAACTATAACACTAAATAGCAATAAATACAATAAATACAAAAGAAGAGACAATATAAGACAGGACAGTGCAGTACCGATACGGTATAATAAAGTGTATGGTGAGGATAAGGTACAGAGATGTGCCACATACTGTAACTTATAGAACATATATAATCACAGCAGTTACTGAGGTAGAGAGTTTAGTTTTGAGAATGGCAGGAAATATTGCTGATAGGAATAAAGACATTTCAGTCTCTGTGTGCTGAATGGGTGAAGTTTCTGTCTCTGTGCGTTGAGGAGTCTGACTGCCTGTTGGATGAAGCTGTTGCAGAGTCTTGTAGTGGAGGCTCGGATGCTCCTTTATCTTCTGCTGGATGGCATCAGAGCGAAGAGTCCGTGTGAGGGATGGGTGGGGACGTTTACAATGCTGGTTGCTTTGCGGATGCAGCGTGTGGTGTAGATCTCGGTGATGGAGGGAAGAGGGACTCCGATGATTTTCTCAGCTGTCCTCACTATCCGCTGTAGGGTCTTGCGATCTGAGGTGTTGCAATTCCCAAACCAGACGGTAATGCAGGTGCTCAGGATGCTTTCTACAGTGACTCTGTAGAACATGGTGAGGATGGGAGGTGGGAGATGTGCTTTCCTCAGTCTCCACAGGAAGTAGAGGCGCTGCTGGGCTTTCTTTGTTATGGAGCTGGTGTTGAGGGACCAGGTGAGGTTCTCTGCAATTTGAACACAGAGGAACTTGGTCCCTCTAAAACAACAACCAGTGTGATACCTACGCAACAGCTGACCTTAGCGTCTGCTTTCAACGCTGTTATGCCATACAACAAACATACGAAGAGACACGGTGATATAACAAATGCGATAGCCTACTTTATTGGAAAAGATATGATGTCAATAAACACGGTCGAAAATGACGGGTTTAAGCGGCTGGTTAAAGTGCTTGACCCCCGGTACCAACTCCCTGGCCGTAAACATTTCTCTCACACAGCACTTCCCCAACTATGCACGGAGTGCAGAGAGACAGCTGAAAAGGAACTGCAAAGTGTGTCCTACTTCGCGACCTCGTTAGATTTGTGATCAACTCGCTCATCAGAACCATATATGAGCCTCACTGCCCTCTTTATTGACAATGAATGGAATTTGAAAAGCAAATGTCTTGAAACAGCCTACTTCCTTGAAGACCATACAGGTGAAATAATGGCTTTAGGACTGGCAGAGGCACTTGCATCCGGGGGACTAAGTGAAGAAAAACTAGTCAGCATCACAACGGACAGTGGAACAAATATAGTAAAGGCCATGTCATTTAACAACTGGACACGACTGCAGTGCTTTGGGCATGTACTTCACTCAGCTGATGGTAAGTTAATGAGAAGATTTTTATATTTTTTGCAACGTTTTGAATATTCAGCTCAAGTAATTTGGAAGAATGTGCCTAAAATCTCACTCTAACTTTAAACATAAAATGTAAGAGTAATTCAATAATGAAGCTGAAAATTAGAGATACTCCAGTTGGTTACTTTAAAGTTAAAATTGATTACAAAAATTGTCAGTCTTTTATTCAGAGCTATGCAGATTTTGTATGATATTTTTAATGAATGGATTTTAATGTGTTATTTTAGGTTAAAAAGTGAATGAAACCCTAACGTTAGTAGTTATGTAGTTTACGTAGTGTTTGTTAGCTTTGTTTCTGCATAGAAATTTAATTAAATAATTTGTTAAAAAAAAAAATTCATTAGATGTAACATATATTTATCATTTGCTCTCAGAGAGAGCATGAAAAGACAAGAGGGTGGAAAAATGATTGGAAGGGTGTTGGAGCAGCACAAGGCATCTCTCAGGTTCTCAGTGCAGATATGAAGACCAGGCACTTGGTTCCCACCTGGCAGGACATGGAGAATCTTATGTAAATGTGTCTACCTCAAGCCCATGCTGCATTTGTTCAGAACACAGATTCTGGAGCCATCGGACTGTAAAACTCAGCTCACAAAGGACATGAGAATGACTGTCATGGCATACCTTGATGAAAAATATGCTGAACAGAAAACAGAAGACCTGCTTGATATGGCAACATTGGAGGATCCACGTTTCAAGGTACAATATATCAAGCCAGAAAAACTCAGCACCATCAAAATGAGAGCAGTTTCTGAGATGCTGGAGGAAAACCACGACCCATCCACTTCATACAGATCAGAGGAAGAAGAGGGAGGAGCTGCTGCATTGGTCCCTTTACAGAAGAAACAGAAAAAGTCACTGGGCAGTTTCTTTAAGAGCTCTAGAGAGATCTAACCCCACCAGTACTGAACTCAGTGACAAAGAAATCGTAGAAGACCCATAAGAGAAGTTTCCCAAGATTGAGCCCCCTGTCAAAGCTCTATTTCTGCATCCCTGCAACCAGCACCCCCTCTGAGAGGGTTTACAGCACAGGTGGCAATATTGTGATCTGCCACCGTGCAGCTTTAAAACCCGAGGCAGTGGACAGACTTGTCTTCCTGGCCCGCAACCTGTAGTACAGTAATGTCTGAAGTGCTCAACTTTGATAGAACATAAGATACAGTACTGCAATAATAGGGATTTACTATGCCTGGCTTTATTTTGCTTTGGAGCATAATCTGAGCACAACTAAGTGAATTTATTTTCACTTTTGTTTACAATGAAAAGATGCTTGAAGATTTTATTTGTTTGAAACTGGCCAAAGAAATCACTACGCTGTTTACTTTATACTGTACCATAGGAACATTTAAATATACAGGATTTGAGTGTTATTTTTTTTATTTATTTATACAGTTATATAATGTTCCGTTGGTAACTTTTGACTAAATACAACTTAAACAAAAATGTGATATCTTCACCCTGCTTTGGAGCAAAATCTGAGCACAACTAAGTGAATTTATTTTCTTTTTTGTTTACAATGAAAAGATGCTTGAAGATTTTATTTGTTTGAAACTGGCCAGGTGTGTTTTTCTTTTAAGAAGAATTTATTTTATTTTGCATGAGATTTTATTTATTTGGAACTGACCAAACTAACCGAAAATCACTACGCTGTTTACTTTATACTGTAACATTGGAACTTTTAAATATACAGGATTTGAGTGTTATTTTAAATTTATTTATACAGTTATATAATGTTCCATTGGTAACTGTTGACTAAATACAACTTAAACAAAAAAAATGATACATTCACCCTCTCTTTTTTTACTTATTATGAGTAAAAAGAAACCTTTAAATGTGACAGAAAGTGATTTCATTTATATCGTGATACATATCGATATCGACTGAAATGAAAAACTATATCGTGATAAGATTTTGTTCCATATCGCCCAGCCCTAGTCAGGATGTTGGATGACCACCACCCCACCTCATCCCCAACTCCCCAACTTATTACAAACGTTTTGGACAGAGCCTTATTTGCAATGCTGTGTCACCAAAGGGTGCAACTTAAAGTAGCTCAATGCATTCATTAGAAGGGGTTTCCACAAACATTTAGGCATGTATTTTAGTTAATTATTCCTAATTAATCCCAAGAGTGATCTTTCACATTCACATAAAATAAACATCATTTGAATGTTCAGTAGAGTTACTAAAAAAAAATGATGAAAAGACCCAATAACTGCTGTTTCAGCTACACCTGTTGAATTATCAGTATCATTTATCGGACTGACTCATCTCTGGTAATCAATAATCAATTAGGTGTAGCTGAATTAGCTGAGGAAGTGTTAAGGGCATGGTTCTATAATGGTTCAATCCAGTTTTACCAGTAAGTCTGTGCTTAGCCAGTGATGCAATGTTTGAAACTGACTGGTGATTGGTTTATTCTGACAGGCTATCTGTAGAAACACACCTACATGGAGATTAGCAGACATATGGAGGGCCTAGGGGTATTTATAGATCAGTGAGGAGCTATAGGTCTCGCTACAAGTAAGTTAAGACGATTTATTGCTTCTATACGGGGCTCTCAGTCTCCCACACCAATAAAGCTGAGTAAAATGTCAATGACTGGGATGAACAGGCCAGACCAGAGGGTCACTCTTGCTGTGTGTGACAGTGCAGTCTACACAGAAACACACTAGAAAAAAATCAGAGATACAGAATATGTCCGAATGCTTGAGGAAACCCCTTCTAATGAACGCATTTAGCTACTATAAGTTGCTGACCCAGCTCGTCTTTGTCCCTGTAGAGAAGCATTCCCAATAGAATACGATTCTCTAGCCTGACATGGAAGTATTTCCACTATTCTGGCAGAAATGGATTAAAGATAGACACAGAGCTCCTGGTCCACAGCCTTCAGGCATTCTTTTTACTAGTTATTTAAATTAGGCTTGAAAAACGCGAAATTACTGGATGTTCTGTCTCCAAAGATATCCAAAACCTGTCCAAATCCATGTCTTGAGTATTTTTTCAGGTATTTCTTTTAACAAGGAGAAAGGAAAATGGGTCATACACTGGTAATCTAAACAAGAAAAGGACTAAGCAAAAAGAGTAGTTAAAAACTAAAAAAAAGGATCGATAATGAGATACAATAAGTACAAGGGCAAGGCAAGAGAGTAGTCGAAACATACAAAAACAAGTCTGTAACAGAAGAGCAGTGAACAAACAAAATGTGAGGTTAAAGAGCTAGAACCCTGATTTGATACCAGGCAATGAGGAACAGGAACAAGCTGGTATGTATAGAAGAAGGACCAGGTGTGTATAATCAGAAGCTTGGCGAGTTAGAATGCCGAAGCTTCATGTGATCCAGAAGCTATGTCCAGAATGTGACTTTTAAATAATTAAACCTCTAAAATTAACATTTTCTCTTGTGACTAAATGCAATCAGATCCTCACAGCTGTAAGCAGAAAGACTTCCATGTACAGTAAAGATGTAGAGATTCTTTTGTTTAACACTATTGATTCTGGTTTTAGAAGAAGGAAATAATGAATTAGTCAATACCTTTGTCCATAGGTGTATCTAAATCAATAATATAATTGAATGAAATGTAATTTTATTGATTTATACTTAATAAATGCTCAACTATAAGCTTAAATAGAAAAAAACTGACTGGAGATGGGAAGTCCTCTGGCAAAAGAGCTTTGACTAAATCTATTATGTGGTAACTACAGGACACTGTCTAAAGGGGGCAGTGTTACTCTAAGTTACGTGTTCTGTTCTTAACTGCATTAAAAATGGCCTGTCTCTGTCACAGGCTTCATGCACAGCTTGCATGTTTTTATTACTGATACACAATCATGCTTATAAAATAAAATTGTACTGACAAAAATGTTAAAAAGCAGGTGACCTCACGTTACAGTTACAAAAAGGTAAAAGTTAGGGTCACTTTGCTGCCTTGTTTCATTGCATTTTCCATTTTAACATTTATATATTTACAGCTAATATGAAACAGATTTATTTGAGCATACAGTACTTATTTATATTTTTAATATGGCTTTCCAGTTTCTGTTCTGTGTTAGAACCTGTTCACATTTGAGATAAAAATTGTTATTTGCTTTTACATCATGGTGTTTATAATGATGTTGTCCAATATGTATCCATGTTAACTGGTAAACTGTGAAAAAATAAACTGTATAAACTGTATTACTGTATTTAAACACTATCATGCAAAATCTCCATTTGTTTAATTCTTTCACTTTTTTTACAGTTGTTATTTACATTTTGTCACAACCTCATAATTTGCATATAATGGCAAACTCAGAGGTTTTAGGCAGGAAGAGAAGAAAAGGGAAGGAAAGAAGGAGAAAGATGGGAAGGAGGTGTGTGTGAAGATGTTTGACACACAGGAGGAGAGGAAGTGAGGGTTTATATAGGTCAATAGGAATAAAGGGCGTGCAAGTTATATTCATAATTCTACTTAATAGACTAATAAAAATGCTCCAAATTACTTAATTAAGTCATTTTTTAATTCATTTTGGACCTATTGTAAAGAGATTTGGATGCAGTGTGTGCATGCTCCCTCACAATCACACAGCTGTTTATGTCTGGACCTTTCGGAGAGCGTGATTGGCTATTGGTGATAGGATTTTTGTGGGTGGGTGGGGCTAACCAAATGACTGTAGAAAAGCATGGACAGTCTAACGTCTTTAACAAGTGAAGCAACCACAGGTCTAGCGCCTCTGCTGGCTGGTTGCAGTATGTGTAGCTCTACACATTGCCCAGAAAACAATTTTTTCTGCTTTAAACTGTCTTTTCACCTCTACAGTGTCTACAAGCTAGCTCAGTTTTGGTCAGCAGACTCAGTCTCTGCAAATTTTATTTATTTAAACTGGATCACTGAGGCTTTGGTTTGTCTTGGTTTGTCAAACGATCCGTACTGTACTGTAATTTGATTGAAAACAAAACTGTTTTTTAATTAAATGCATAAACTGCACTTTTGCAGTTAAAACATTACACTTATTGCACAAGTTAGTGACTTTTGATCGTATAGGCCAGGGGTGTCCAATCTACGGCCCGCGGGACATTTGCACCCTGTTCAGTTTTTGGGCCCGTGAGGTATTTTAGAAATAAAATGGCTGTATTCGGAATGGCATACAACATACTACTCGCGTACTAAATCTGCCTAAAGCTAGTATGCAGTACGCAGTATGCGACCAAACTGAGGATTTGCACTACAGGTACCCGGATGGTGTACTACTCCACTCCGATTTCGCAGTGTGCATGGAGAGCTATCTTCGCGGTGTACTGCATCCCATCAGGCATTGCGACTGGCTTCTCCAGCTCGCTTCAGAAAAAAACAAGATGGTGGCGAGTGCTAGAGATCTTTAAATTATGGAAATATATATATATATATATTTAAATTAAGGGAATTATTTTGGAAAGTATTGTCTCACTGCTGTCGAGCCCCTCCACTGCCGCATAATTCCAATAAATCGTTCAGTTATTTTAATAAATAATTATTTCAGTTTTAATAAATTATTCTGTTACTCTAATAAATAATTTCCTCAGTTTTAATAAATCGTTCTCTTTATTTAATAAAAAAATCCAATAAATCGTTCTGGTGATTTAATCAATAATACCCTCAGTTTTAATACATATTTTTCTTTTAAATAAGAGAATGATTTGAATACAAATTCATTAAATTGTTTTACTTGTGCAACGTGTCTCATTTCGTTTATTGTTGAGATTGTGTAAATATGAATAAGAGTTTGTTTAAATGTGTTCTTCTTGTTGGTACTTACATAGATGAAAATAGTAACCTACTAAAATAAATAGGAAAACATATTTAAATATAACTGGAACATACTTGGGTTGTGGGGGCGTCTGCTAAATGTTTATTAGAATTGGGTTAACTGCACTTACATTAAACTCTAAAATAAAAGCAGCAATTGCAGTTCTGGACAGTATGCAGATCTCATTAGTCTAAATAATGAAAAGGTAGGACATTTTTCATGTTCTTTCTGTTTACAACTCACTGAGGAATTCAGAGCACTACAGCGCTCTGACTGGTGTGTCACGGGACCGTGTAGGGTACTACAATCAAAGGTGTTGCAGAACTGAATACTACATACTGGGCAGTGTGTAGTATGCAGTACATACTAGTTCACTATGCAGTACGCAGTATAGTAGTATGCTATTCTGAATACAGCCTGTGTAAAGCTGGACAGAGCATCGTCTCTCAAAAGTGAAGCCACCACAGGTTGGGCGCCCCCTGCTGTTCGGCTGCAGAAAGCTGTGTAACCCCCCCACCCCCATAGCTTTCAATGTTAAAACAGACAACTTTCAATCACGTTTATTTCTAATATACTGTAATTCTACCTCCATTATTTAAATGCAGCAGCTAGTGTAACCTCTGCTTATATTGTTAACTTTTTATATCCTCACAGAATTCGTTTTTAAAAACGTTATTCAGCTCTATTTAAAAAGGTGTGGTTATTGTAAAAGGGCTGGGTTACACCTAAGGGGGGATGGGACCAATGATTGTGTGAGCTCTGTGAAGACGGCCCTCAAGGGCGGGGTTATTTAAATGAGTAGGCTGTCTCTCCACAGTCTTTCTCCCTCCTCTGGTCTCTACTGCGCTCTACAGACTCGGGTTTCAGGATCGCCAACATGGAGGAAGATTTTGGCTTCATTTTCATTCAATGAATGGGAAAGACGACACGTCGTCCATCTTTTTTTACATTCTCTGATGCCTACATTGAGAGTTGCCAGGTTGGTGTTTTTTCCACCAAATTGGCCATGTTTGAAAGAGGTGAGGTGGCTGAGTGCGATTTTTTGGGCTACTTTTAAAAATTACAGTGGCCGCCAAAAAAACTAAAAAAAAAATGTTATCACAATTTAACCATCCCTTATAAATCCCTTATACACAAAAACAAGTCCTACACTCATATTGTTTTTCCATTTGCTTTAAACAAGTGATAGACATATATTTTGGGCTAGATAAGCTTCTGAAAGGCGGGTTTTGGACTGATTTTGGGCTGGGTATTTTTTTGTTGTTGGATCTGGCAACCCTGCCTACGTTAATGTTCCTGAGCTTTTAGGAAAACATGGCAACTCCAAAGAAACCGACACAAGAAGGATTTGAAGAAGGTTTGTGCTGCTGCCATGCCAGTGATTCTCATAGCTCTCTGTTTTAAGTTTTTGTTGCCCATTTTCTTCCTAACAAGCATAAAAAAACTGTCATTAGTACAGTTTTCCACTCCACCCAATTTCCGCTCCCCATCAATGAGAAATTGAAAGGGTTGGACAATAATTATTAATTAAAACACATACAATGCCCTTTAATGAACTGAGGTCCAGCAGCAAGGTTTCTGAACTTTAGTGCTCCACTGCTGTAACATCAGCCCGGCAAGGTCTACTGACATCTCTGGTACTGTGTAATAGTATCAGGCCTAGAAAATCAGTGGAAATGGCTATAAATAGACTGGGGAAACAGTGGGAAAGGTTAAAATAAACTGCTAAAATGCTGGAATATATTTGTTTTTATTTACCAAGACAAAGCCAAGAAGTCACTGCTGTAATGTTAAAATCTTTTCTCTTCATAATGACAGTTTATCAGGTAAAAGTAAAAATAAAAAGCCTACTTAAATTTCAATGCAGGACAATGTATAAAGCTAGAACTTCTATTCTTCACAATAGAAAGAGCAAAAGATTTACATTATTTGCTAAAAACGGATAAACATAGAAATGAATGAACATTTCCCAAAGAACATTCAGTGCTGTAATTATCCGATCCAATATGGAGCTCCAGTGTGGAGCGCTGCGGTATGGAGGACATGTTTATATTCATATGAATGTCTGAGGAAGCTGACTCCACAAAAGGTAACAGAAATAGAGCCTATCTCTTCTCAGCTTTGAAGATCAGCCTTTTTTTTTTGCCATTTGACGTTTTCGACACCTCAAAGCGGGGCGGATATGCAGATGCACTCAGCAGAAAAATGCACTAGCCCTCATTTAAGCTTGGGGGATAAAGCGAGGGTGATGAAACGCTCCAGAAATAGTCTCTCTCTCCCTCTATCTCTCTTTCTCTCTCTATGTAAGTGATTTCTGTGTGATATTTATACCGCCAATTGGGCTTCATCAGAATATCTCTAAATGAGGTGCTCTCAAATGGACATCAGAGCAACAGCTAGCACTGACGGAAGGATGTGCTCAATAGACATCATTATATAATCAAACACGTCACTGAACATCCTGTGTTGTATGAAATGCAGCCTTTCAGTGCAGGTTTTATTTTATAGGATTGCGAAACAAAAATTACACTTGGAAAAAAATGGATGTATTCTAAAATGCAGTCAGTAAATGTATAGTTATGGTCAGATGTATATTCTCTGTGCTACATAAATCCAGTCAAAACTAATAGACCTCTGAAGTCGTGTCGTCATTTTGTAGTCTGCATCATGTTGTTTATGCCCATATTTGGGGCTCTATGTCTAAGCGGTTCAAGTGAATGGGGAATTTGAATGGGCTTTTCAAAAACTGTCCTCTAAATATGTTCAGAACCCTGTACGTTTTATTCTGTGTACATTTACCTCCTAAATGCCACTGGACCCCACACACACACTTGTAAGCATGTGTGCAAAACCACAATAACACTTCCTGAGATTTTTATACTCAGCAAATAAAAATGTAATTATGTTCTAATTCAGAAATCTTAACAATCAGGCTGAGATGTTTTCTTTATTCAATGTATCATGCATTCTTTATTCCAGCACCCATGTCGGTTTTATCTTCCCTCAAACAAGCAAGTATATACTTGTATTTTTCTTACATTCATTTTTTCTTACATTTAATTATCCGCTATAATAAATTTGTATCTTAAAATAAGCAAGTTCAACTAATCGCAGTTAATTTTTATCGATTGACATCACTATTAACAACATACTAAAGGCATTCAATTTTGGTATTCAACCTTGACTGGTATAACCTTAAACTTTTAAAGCATGGTGGTGGTAGTTCTGGAACTAGTTCATTGCAATAAATACATTGAATAAAGAAACCAGAGGACTGCCTCATTATTATAAAGCATAATCCCAAACCTTCAGACAGAAGGTTAAAGCTTTTGAAAAAGTTGTGTTCTCCAACAGAACACTCTCATCATTAATTGGTATCATATTCTTTACCAACATGTGCTTTAGTAAATGTTTGACCACAACTGTAGCTGTAATTTATGTTTTTAATATATGTTAATAAAAAAATCAATTAGCCTAAAAATGCATTCAGCTTAGAATTGCCATTAAGCCATGGCAATTTGTATTAAAATGTATCAAAACAATGAAGATTATCCAATATTTTAGTATCTGTTACTGACTGACATTCATTACAAGGAAATGTAAAGTCTTTACCAGTTATTCCTTCATTCATTTGCTCCTCAGATAACATTCAGTTAAATTATGTGAATAATTGTGATTGATTTGATTATTATAAGCACTAGTCCTAACACTTTTCAATCTTTCTGGAGTTTTAAATTTTTTTACAATAAACTTACAAACTATTGAACATATCAACATCTGGTGGGCAGCTACTCTTCCTCACTTTTTCTCTCTCTCTCTCTGTATCTCTGTCTTTCTCTCTCTGTCCTTTTTCCTCATCTCTGGGTGTGATATGAGAAAGCTTGCTGAGAGTTGTCCCACTCATAAAGTCCAAAGTTTCAGTTCTGTGTGTAATAACTCTAAGACAGATGGCCGTCCTGCTGTTCTCTATATTAAACTCAGTCTCTGGTCGTCGTGTCCACGTCTCTCCGGTTCTAAACTCATCCCACACGACCTCTCACCTGTCAGCACCGCAGCAGGGAGGGTGAAACGGCCATTCTATAGTCTGGGTGTATATTAAATAAATTAAAAAGATGTTCTAGATGTATTTGTAGAAGTTTCTTGCAAAAGTACCACAGGAAAAAAGGGCATCTTCCATGACATTATTCATTTTGGTACCGTCATTTTATAGGAATCAATTGATTATATAAAGAATATTCATTTATGCACATGATGACACGAAGAAGTTTGAATACCTACTAAACCCCAAACATTATAATCCTCATGTTTTATTTTATTTACACAATATACCACTTAGAATTGAAAAAAACTGAAAAAGCTTTAGCAGCTAATGAGCGCTACACTGAGGAACCCTGAGTGTTCTGGTAAGTCAGGGCGTTATCAGCTAGAGGTTCATGTAGCTTGTTTTAAAACTAAATCACTCAGACTACAGTCTGATAATACTTACCTCTGAATGGCAAAAGAGCTAGTGCTTAGCACGGTTTGCGGGTAATGCTAATGCTGCTCCAGCAATGCTAGCTGTGGTTAGCAGCAGGATACAGGCCGATAATACTCACCTCTGGACAGCGGCTAATGCTAATGCTGCTCCAGCAGTGCTACCTGGGGTTAGCAGCAGGATACAGGCTGATAATACTCACCTTTGAATAGTGAAAGAGCTAGCTTTTACAGCGGTTAGCGGCAAATGCTAATGCTGCTGCAGCATTGTTCGTGGGGGTTAGGAGCAGGATACAGGCCGATATTACTCACCTCTGAATGGTGAAAGAGCTAGCGTTTAGCCATGATTAGCAGCTAGTACTAATACTGCTCCAGTCTTGACTCCTCTATAAAGCTGTACATCAGCAGAGTGAATTTACTGCTCCTTGCAACCTAACTGGTAAAATTTGGTACCACTTGAAAATAAGACTACATTTATAAAGGGTTTATAAATGGTTTACAATTAGTTTATTAATGGTTACTAATTAGGATGTAAATGCCTTAAAAATCATTAATAATCAAGTTATAACACATACGTAGAAAAGGCAACAATGACCTGTTGTTTACCAAATAGAGAACCCACAGCCATCTATAATGTTGCCCTTTCCACGTATGTGTTATAACTGATTATTAATTATTAAAAATAATTAAACATTTAAAATCTGCACATTTCTGTACAATAAATCTTTTTTTTTCACCAAACCACTACATATGACTGTGTGTGTCCTATCAGCTGAGATACACAGACTGTTGGGAGTGGAAATGGGAGGAAACCCTCTTTAACTGAGGAAGAGTAAAAGCTGGTGATGAATTTGCTTGGTCTCTCCGTTTGGCAGGTGTCCAGAGTAGCCAGAACGTCGAGTGCTGATGGAGGAAAAGGAGGAAACAGCGTTTAGCAGTGGTGGAGAGAGAGAGCGTGAGCATGAGGGTGCTGCAGAGATAGACAGATGGGGTACAGGGAGGACCTTAAATAATTTACTAGGATTGATTCTGGAGCTCAAGCCTAGCCTTGAGGTGTGTGTGCAGGCCTGTGTTGTGTCTGTGTATCTCAGGATGTGTGTGTGTGTGTGTGTGTGTGTGTGTGTGTGTGTGTGTGAGAGAGAGAAAGCATGTACAGTATGTGTAGACAAACATGAGTGTGTGTGTGTGTGTATGCTGCTAAGAATGGAATAAAGCAATAAAGCATCCATGTAATTATGTTTCTCACCTCTTGACAACCATCACTATACTAGCAACCCCCCCAAGCACCTCTCAGACCCCCTTATCAGTTCAGTGCTTCAAAATAATCTGTCATACTTTAATGACTATATAGGATTTAATATAAACTCACAGACTTCTCATTTGTGCTGCTTTTTAGCTGGGAGGTCCCAGGAATTGATGTTTTCTTCACCAGCCCTCACTCACTCTCTCTCTCTCTCTCTTTCTGTCTCTCCATCCGCACACACACTATTTCTCTCTCGTGAATCCACACTATTATCCTCTGCAATGCAAGTCTTAAGGTCTGCCGGGCAGATAAGGATTTATTGCTGCCAGGAAAAAAAAAAAACAGAAGGTGTTTGGTTTGTTTCACAGCAGCTCGGCTGGAAACTCATTTTCAGAGGCTGCTTACACATATTTTAAGGCCTTCATCAGATGCACCGCAACATCTTTCCCTATGAACATTGATTATGCGTACTGTAAAGCCGAGTGGTTACAGAACGTGCTCTTGAGCAGTGTTGTAGCTACAGGCTGTTCTGTTGGCCATCTGTGGCTCAGAAACAGGAAAATGCAATTGGCTGAATTCCCAGGAAGCAGGCCTGGACCCAGCAGCGTTGGTCACTCTCGCTCCTGTGGCACGATATCCTGGACAGTAATGTGATATCAAATGTTGGAAAATGCATTAATACAAGGCATTATTAAGCAGTGTAATTATTAGGGTTATGTATTGCAAATGAGGTGTTTTAAAGAACACAGTGATGTATAACCCCTACTTTTTGTCATTTATAGTGTAATTTGTATTTATTCTACACTGTAAAAGATAACCTATCACATTTAAGAGGGTAGATTTCACCCCATATATTGAGTAAAGATTACCTAAATGTATCAGTTGTGACACACACCCAACATTTCTCAATACTATTTAATTTTACGGTAATATCACTTCTTTATCTACTTAATATTTATTAGTTATGTATTATATATTATATTTTAATATGACTAACTAAACACTACTTCAAAAAAGGTTAAATGTACTTAAAAAATTTGTCAGAAAGTGTGGACCACAGTTACTTCCTCTAGCCATAGTGTTTTTTAATAATGGTTACCTCAACAGTGTAAGCGCTAACTAGATAGCTTATTAGCATTAGTAACGTTTGTTTGAAGTAACCAATGTTTTTATAATAAACCTGCACACTTGCTAGCTAGCACAGCATTTCAGCAAAACTAGCTAGGGTTAGCTTACGTTGCTAGCACTGGCTACATGAGTTTATAATTAGGCTGCAACAAGAGAATGCCTGTGCCAGAGGATAAAGTCCTAAACTAGAAACCTTACGTCAAAACATTGAGCTTTTTGTATCCTTCCTCTAAATAAACCGCGATGTTGAATAATCTCCCATGTTGCCACTCTTCAGAGAAAATGCAAAGAAGAGAAAAATCTACAACTGGATACCTTAACCCTTATAAAAATGTAATTTAACTTCTTAAATATCATTGCGTTTTTCTGCTATATGATATATATAAACTGAAATTGCTGATCCGAACAACCAATGATTTATAAAGGAAAATCATGAAAATTATCAGGGGTGCCCAAAATTGTTTATACCACTGTAAAAGGGGATTTGCACTAGGAAGAAAGTAGTCTGCTTACATGCCATCTCTGCAGCTTTCCTTCGCTAATTATCTTTTCCTCAATCCTCCCCATGGCCAGCAGCTTAGTACAGTAGAGGTGTACATGTTACAATACCTGCAGTGATGATGATGGCGGGGTCAGCAATTCACAAATGGTTAGCTGTCAAGTGTTGAATCTTTCTGAAATTGATTTCTGTTCAATTTAAATCTGTTTCAGTTTATTTTACTCTTAAATAGACAGTGTTTCTGGCAGACAGTTACGCTCTGCTGCAGTTGATCACTGTGAATTGTAAGAGTTAATTCAGGTGAATACTGCAGATTCCATAAACTGACTCTGCAAAATGTACACTATTTTTATCCCTGTGAAATCAAATTACTGTACAGGAAATGACAGTACAATGGGAATAGCATGCTAGACGGCAATTCTTCAAGCGTTTGATTGTTTCTTTGTAAAGGCAGTGGAACAGCAAAGGCATCCCAGTGGTTTTGTTATCAAACCCACCTCCTCCTCGCTCCTGAGGGGACATGCAGGCGAAACAGAATTTTGACTGACACTCCGAATGAAATGGGAGAATGCAGGGGGACCTGATGAGCTAGGCCAGAAACAGAGTGAAAAACAAAACAACAGTGGTTAGAAAATAAATTAAAAATAGGAAGCTTATTTGTGGCCTTGGTTATTTTTCCAGTAGATGCAGGTTTTATTGTATGACTCCTCAGCTTTTTTTATAAAAAAAAACCCTCCTGTTGTTTCCACCTTCACTCTGGAGAAGAAGAGACTCTAATCCTTGTTTAGAAATTTTCAGTCAGTAAAAAAAATGAGGCGTTCCATTTACTGTGGGTTTTTTTCAGTTCTTGGGAAAGTGGGATGTGATAAATTAGCTATGGTGCAGGACAGGCAGGCTTCGGTGTCTCTCCTCACAGTTTGATCCTGCTCACGGATGCTGGGTGACATTCTTACAGTGTGAAAGTAAGTGGGACTTATTTAAAAAAAAGACTTGCAGGAATAGAAAAACAAAACTATATATGATTTACAGAATCAAAAGCACAAAAGCAGCATCTGCCTTTTGTCTCCAGCACAGCCTGACTGAAGCAGAACAAGAACGAGACTGCTCTGCTCTGCCTGACTGTAATAAACACCTTGTTGTTTGCTATGTACTTAAAGAAGAATTGAAAAAACAGTGTGACTACAGCGACATTTCTCCAGCTACAGGGGTTGGACAATGAAACTGAAACACCTGGTTTTAGAGCACAATAATTGATTGTGGTGATGGACAGTTCTGGTGGAAACAGGAGAGTTGAGGTGCACATTGAATTCTGTTGTGATTTGATCAGCCGTGGTTTTATGTTTTTTTGGATACAATCCGGGTTAGCACCCGAACATCCCTTTCAGACAGCTTCCTCTTACAGCGTCCACAGTTAATCCTGTTGGATGTGGTTGGTCCTTATTGGTGGTGTGCTGACATTACCCTGGATACCGTGGCTCTTGATGCATCACAAAGACTTGCTGTCTTGGTCACAGATGCACCAGCAAGACGTGCACCAACAATTTGTCCTCTTTTGAACTCTGGTATGTCACCAATAATGTTGTGTGCATTGCAATATTTAGAGCAGAACTGTGCTCTTACCCTGCTAATTGAACCTTCACACTCTGCTCTTACTGGTGCAATGTGCAATTAATGAAGATTGATCACCAGGCTGCTCCAATTTATCCATGAAACCTCCCACACTAAAATGACAGGTGTTTCAGTTTCATTGTTATGGAGCTTCTAGGTTGAGATATAAAGTACATTTAGGTAATTTGTGCATATGCATGACGGTTCAGATATGTTTATTAAACACTGTATAAAAATCCTAAAGTGGTCTTTTTTAATCGCATATACACACATTTCTCTCAAGACTGGGCTAAAAAAAAAAGCCATCCCATTTACAAGAAAAAAATAGGGTGTATGCATGTACAGGCACGTTTTAAGTCTACTGCATTGGTGTTAGCTCTTATCTTATGCTGTCTGCCAGCTCGTGTGTGTATCTGTGTGTGTATATGTGTGTATGTGAGAAGAATGTTGCGCTATTGAGGATGTAATCCTGTATTGTGCTGGATCCTGCTCTCTTATCTCTCTTTGTCCAGGAGAGCTGCCGTCCAATACTATTTTGTTTTGGTAATTATTTCCATGTAGCGTATTTTTCACACTTTTAGTTGCACTTAAAATTCTTTAATTTTCCCAAAAATCACGTGTGCCTTATAATCTGGTGCGCTTTATGTATGAGTTTTACCAGTCAGGTATTAAGAAGGAGTAAAGCTACTCTGCTAAAGTCCAGCATTAAAAATGAGTTTCAGTTTAGTTCTCCAGCACTAAGAACCTCAAGATTGGAGCAGTATTAGCATTAGCCGCAAACCACTCTAAGCGCTAGCTTTTGTGCTGTTCAGAGGTGAGTATTATCGGACTGTAGCCTGCTGCTAACCCTGGCTAGCACTGCTGGAGCAGCATTAGCATTACCAGCTAACCGTGCTAAGCGCTAGCTCTTTTGCTGTTTAGAGGTAAGTATATCAGACTGTAGTCTGCATCTTTACCGTGTTAAAACAAGCTGCATGGGACTAACCACTAGCTAATATCGCCCTGGCTTACTGGAACACTCAGGGTTCCTCAGTGTAGCACTGTCGGGCACCATTAGCCGCTAACCAGAAATCTAAGCTTACTGTAAATAAACAAAACTGCTTTAATCACAAGAACAAACAGTTTTCAGGAGAGAAATCTGTGTAGATTAACATCTAGCGCTTGTTTGACTTTAAAAGAACAGCTCAGCTTCCCCTAAAATGTAAAAAAAATAAGTGATTAAATATATACTGTTGTGTGTACATGTCACTGATTAAATATGCGCTACAGCGCGCTGAACTTAGTTCAGAATCAGCTTCTTATCACTGGTAACACCGCGGCTTTCCTCTCACTCATTCCCGCAGCTTCACAGCGCTGCTTTAAACAGTGCACAGACTTCAATAGCGGAGCAACTTTAAAATTTTGCGTAATGTTTTTTTTTTTACTGATCATTTTATGTTTATTCATGTCATAGCGTCTTTTTTATATTGTGGCGTCTGTGTGTGTGTGGCTGCTGTGTGCCTGTCTCTGTGTGCCCGCCTCTGTGTGCCTGTCTCTGTGTGCCCGCCTCTGTGTGCCTGTGTGTGAGTGGATGTCAGGTGTGGGGCCTCCCTTTTAGGTGGGGTTATGCAGAGTGGTGGGCACCACTCTGAATCTACCATCCGGTAGATTCCTAGTTGGTTTAGTGACCTCAGGGCTGTTTAGCTGTGTGAGCAGTTGGGTTTCGTTCTCCTAGCCTTGTTAAAGGCTATAAGTGAGTGGCAAGCCTGTTAATAAAGTGCTGTTGAGTACTTGCAATGAGTCTCACGAGTCCTCCTTCCTCTTCCACGCCACAATATAATTGTTCAATGTAAAAAATGGGTACCTTTTTGTTGTGTAGTGAAAACTTAAAAATAATGCCTTTTGTTTAATAAAAAAAAAAACATCTCAGGGAGAGTAGAATTTTTGTATAAATAAAACTACTTATGTTAAGATGTAGGCCGAAATTGAGCTTTCCCTCCTTGAAAGACCAGCATCCGCCACTGGTCTGTTGGTGTGTCTGTGTGTGTTTCTGAGAGTTTCAGTTACTGGGATGGATGTTCTGCTCTATATTAGCTCGATCACCCTTAAACTGATCAAAACAATCCCCTCAGTTGGAGACAGCAACAAATGACCTGGAGTTCCGTTTAGTTCTCTTTCTCCCTTGATAAAAGTGTGTGTATGCCTGTGTGTGTGTGTGTGTGTGTGTGTGTGCGCGTGTGTTAATTTGACAGAAGGGTGTAGTGTTTCTGAATGTGTTTGCTGGTTTGTGGTGAGTCCCTCGTGGATAATGATGGTGAGTGTTTGTGCTGCTCATTGACTGCTGTGCTTTTTGTGTTCTCTGCTTATGAGGTGTGTCTGCACTATCGATCCTCAGAGCTCCACTCACAAGTCTTCCACTGTGGCTTGGCTTTCTCTCAAAAGACACACACACACACACACAACAAAGAAATGTTCAGCTTCAGCTTTATTTGAGCCAAATATAGTTACGCAGTGTCACCTGAAAGACTGCAAAAAAGGAAAAAATAACTATTTAATTCTCTTATTTGATCATTATTTAGAGTGGTCCTTTGGAAATGTTTAATAAACATTTAACAGCGTATCAGTGTCACATTAACACTGACGTTACTACTGTGAAGGTGTGCTGCTGATGCATTACTTACATTTAATAGATTTTCAGTTGATATGTTGCATGAAGAGCTGTTTCAAGGTATTTGAGGCCCACAAGCACAACTCTACTACTCATAGCCTAATTCTACTGATTGAGAATTCTAACTTCAACACAAAGCTTCATCCTAACCATTGTTCTGGACCTTTAACTTCAGTCCTAACACCTCAAACCTAAAAGACCTAAATCTGACCCCTCAGATTTTCACACCTGTAGTTTGTTTCTCTGGTCCGAATTAGTTGATGAGTTCGTTTACTTGGAGCGTTTTCTCGCTCTGTTCGGTCTGGTTTCACACAGGCATAAATGTAAACGCACCAAAATGCGAATCAATAAACACGCAAGCGGGCTGTGTCCTCTGATTGGTCAGAGCGTGGTCTGGCGAGGAAGTAAATATACATTAAAAAAAAGTAAATATAGCGAGAAGATTCTGTGTTCCAGCACATATATGTGTTTTTACACTGAACGCTGAAACGTTGCGCTTTTAAACACAGTGTTCCTACGTGCAGCACAGATGTAAACATAGTAAACAGAGTTACACGGCCGTGAGCAGTGAATGCGGCGCAGACGGCGCGTGCACGGACACAGCGTTTGTTCTTAGCTGTGGTAATTAGCGTTATCTGGCTAATATATCAGTTTAGACTGCGTTATATCAGCCGTTTAGCTCAAATAAATGGACTATGTTTAATAGCTGGGTCGGATCGAGACCGGATCACGTTCTCACCAAAGCGAACCGCTCCAGAGTTCGTTTGGTACCGGACTGAGACCACCTCCTCTAGCTGGTCTCGGTCCGGTTCTTTTGATCCACACCCGAGTGCGATTACTGTTTTCACACCTGCTCAATCAAACCGCACTAAAATTACAAACAGACCAGAGTTCATTTTAACCGGACCAGTGCTGGTGTGAAAACGCCCTTAATCTCACCCTAATCAAGTTAGCAGCTTGTTAGTGAAGTTCAGATAGTGTGTGTTAGAGTTTTTACAACATGATCAGTGATGAATATTTCAAAGGTGAACTTCTACAGATATTTAAACAGACACACCAAATAAAGCAAAAAAAAAAAAAGAAAAAAAAAATGAATTCAATAGAAATCTTCAGTAAAAGTCTCTTGAAGATCAACAGAATGTTCAAATGCTGCTACACCATCAATATGCAATTTCATCATAGATGGTATTACCACCCACAGTGGGCAGCACATTGGGTTGTAAATAGCATTAATCAGTTGCATCTGACCAGAAACTGCATTATCTGGACTGATAGAGATCCTCCCAATATCTGTGAGATGTGTTATAGCAGTGTGTGTGATGCAGAACTAATTATTAACATACTACTATCAGAACATCAGTACATGATTTTCCAGGCCAGGTTTTTTTAACTATCCATCCATTAATTGGCTGATCCCTCCATCCACTAATTGGTATGTTTATACACAAATTCATCCCTTCATTTACACATTAATCCTTTCATTCATCCATTCACCAAGCTACCATCAATAATCTATCGCCTCACCTATCCATTTAGCCAATCATCTGTATACACATCCATCCATCCATCCATCCATCAATCAATCCATTCATGCATTCACCAAGCCACCATCAATTATCGCCTCACCTATCGATTTAGCCAATCATCTGTATACACATCCATCCATCCATCCATCCATCAATCAATCCATTCATGTATTCACCAAGCCACCATCAATTATCGCCTCACCTATCGATTTAGCCAATCATCTGTATCCATCCATCTAGCAATCCATCCATCCATCCATCCATTCATCAATCCATCAGTCCATCCATCCATCCATCCATTCACCAAGCCACCATCAATTATCGCCTCACCTATCCATTTAGCCAATCATCTGTATCCATCCATCCAGCAATCCATCCATCCATCCATCCATCCATCAATAAATACATACATAGCTGGGCTAGCTCAGTACGCATGCTGCTTAGGCCCCTGCAAATTAATCTGGGTTCTACCTTAAAAATTGCTTCTATAATCACACAATAACACTAACACTGGCTTATTTGGGGTTTTTGTTCCACCAGTAAAGCAGTTACAGGTGTCTGGATGAAACTGGTACATCATTTAAGGCGACACAGAGCTGCAAGCTGGAGATTTAACAGCTACTTGGCTTGGAATTGCCTTCTTTTTCTTTAAGTGAGATAAAAATGAACTGCTCCTCCTTAAATGGTGTAGCCTTTGCTGTCTGTGTCACCATTTAAGGTGGCTAGCTAGCTAGCTAGCTAAATTTCCCGCTCTAGCTTAAATTATGTAGCCTCTGGCTCTTTAATGAACCATTTAAAGCGGAACTTGGAATTTAGCTAACTAGCTACCTGGAGAAACTACTATAGATTTTTTTTAATGCTTGTTATGAATAAAATGACCATAAAACACTGTAATTACTCATTAAACTATGGTCATACAGTGGTTATCATTGTAGCCCTCTGATTTGAGTGTGCCTTTGAAAAACCTGAGTTTGAAAGGTCATATAGCTCTAACACTCCCCCTAAGCTACCCCTCCAGCCCTACAAGAATCAGGACACCCTAACACTAGACGTGCACAAAATCGGCAGTAATTCCCGGGCTATTAAGTGCACCTAAATGTAAGCCCCACCCATTCATTTTACATAGAAAAAAGAATTTGTACATATACAGGCTGCTCCTCACTATAAGCCTCAGTTGTCCATGTTGTATAACGTTATAAATTTACATAGAAGACGTTACAGAAACTAATAATCAAATATGCTATGTACACAAATACTGGAGCATACGCACCGTGAACAGTGACGTGACATGGCTGTTTTAAAAAAAATACAGATTTTGATTTTGGTCAATTCTTTTTTGGAGCTTTCCATCCAAGCCTTCAACTCAGCTCCTGGCACCACTTTAAATGCACGATTCACGCTGATGTCGAGTGGCTGCAAATACTTTGTTGTTTCATTAAAAACATGTTTTTTGGTTGAGTAAAGCACTTTTGTTTATTTACACTAAGCTTAGATTTCCAGTTTTTTAATTAAACTGGCGTTTTTTGGCAGCAGTGTTCAAATCATGTAAAAAAAAAAGTTTATGTTTAAAAGAAATTATGTTATTTCATTTTTCTGCTTCACCTTCAGTAGTAAGGTAAATACATTCAAGTGCTCAACTGTTACAGTTATTCCACCTACGTGTTTAAATGTGTTTATATTCACATAAATCTCCAACATGAAACAGAACTGGCCATTTAAAGCAGTAACTCTGTGAGGAGCAGCCTAGAGACGGTATATGAATGTGATCAGCAGCTAGATCAGGCTCACAGACAGGGTTGCCAGGTCCAACAAAAATATCCAGCCAGTCAAAACAACTCTGAGTGTACAATGTTTTTAGGATATTTTTTTTATCATTGCTATTTATCTTAAAGTCATTAATAATACTGCAACATTAGTGTTTTATTATTTCTTTTATACCAGTTCTATATCCTAGTCAGGAACATTTAATATTATCATAATTAGCAAAAAAAAAAAAAAAGACTTTTACTTACCCCTTTCCGCCCTTGCCTCTCCTGAACTCTCTTCTCTCCTCTTTAACACTTTTTTATCGTCTTGTGATTTCTGGTTACAAGGAAGATTGATTTGATTCTCGACTGGTACAAGTTTGCCCGCTGTGTTGACGTAACATCTACTTTTTTTTTTTTGCAGCAACGGTAATTTTTAAAAGTATCCCAAAAAAACGCACACAAGCCCAATTTTGCGGGAAAATTGTGAACCTGGCAACTTTGCTCACAGAGTTTCAGTGGGAGGGTCCCTGCAGAATCCTGCATAGGGCCCCACAAAGTCCAGACAGACTGCTTCCATCCCTCAATCTATAAATTATCTATTCATCATCATTCATCATCTATCCAATACTATAACTACCGTGTTTTTCGGACTATAAGTGCACTTAAAATTCTTTAATTTTTCCAAAAACCGCCAGTATGGAAATAAAGCGTTATACAGGAGTTTCAGTGAAGTTTCTCCAGCTCTGAAACTATAACAGTATTAGCTTTAGCTGCTAACTGCAGCGCTAGCTCTTTTGCTGTTTAGAGGTGAATATTTTGGCCTGTAGC
Organism: Astyanax mexicanus; assembly: GCF_023375975.1. Taxonomy (NCBI): domain Eukaryota; kingdom Metazoa; phylum Chordata; class Actinopteri; order Characiformes; family Acestrorhamphidae; genus Astyanax; species Astyanax mexicanus. The sequence continues at coordinate 46,107,925 of NC_064416.1, read as the reverse complement.
CTGCTGCTAACCCCGGCTAGCACTAATGGAGCAGCATTAGCATTACCTGCTAACCACGTTTAGTGCTACCTCTTTCGCTGTTTAGAGGTGAGTATACAGGTCCTTCTTAAAAAATTTGCATATTGTGATAAAGTTCATTTTTATCCATAATGAAATGATGAAAATTTAACTTTCATATATTTTAGATTCATTGCACACCAACTGAAATATTTCAGGTCTTTTATTGTTTTAATACTGATGATTTTGGCATACAGCTCATGAAAACCCAAAATTCCTATCTCAACAAATTAGCATATCATGAAAATGTTCTCTAAACGAGCTATTAACCTAATCATCCGAATCAACGAATTAACTCTAAACACCTGCAAAAGATTCCTGAGGCTTTTAAAAACTCCCAGCCTGGTTCATTACTCAAAACCGCAGTCACGGGTAAGACTGGCGACCTGACTGCTGTCCAGAAGGCCATCATTGACACCCTCAAGCAAGAGGGTAAGACACAGAAAGAGATTTCTGAACGAATAGGCTGTTCCCAGAGTGCTGTATCAAGCCACCTCAGTGGGTAGGAAAAAGTGTGGCAAAAAACGCTGCACAACGAGAAGAGGTGAGCGGACCCTGAGGAAGATTGTGGAGAAGGGCTGATTCCAGACCTTGGGGGACCTGCAGAAGCAGTGGACTGAGTCTGGAGTAGAAACATTCAGAGCCACCGTGCACAGGCGTGTGCAGGAAATGGGCTACAGGTGCCGCATTACAGTGCTCAACTGGCCTGCCAACTCTCCTGACCTGAACCCCATAGAGAATCTGTGGGATATTGTGAAGAGAAAGTTGAGAGATGCGAGACCCAACACTCTGGATGAGCTTAAAGCCGCTATCGAAGCATCCTGGCCTCCAGAACACCTCAGCAGTGCCGCAGGCTGATTGCCTCCATGCCACGCCGCATGGAGTGAGACGAACCGCTAGCTAAAAGTTTTCTGTTAAGTTAGGTACCCCCACCTGCTATTTTAGAAAAGAATAATGGCGACACCCCTGTCCTTTACTAGTGTTGTTTAATGCATCTTATAATCCAGTGCTCCTTATAGCCCAAAAATATGGTAGATTTTGTTTTAAATTCATGGAGTGTGAGTCTCAACTTGTGTGAACAAGGTATAGAAGAAGTGCAGAACAAGGAAAGTATAGAGATACACCGTTTTACACCGTCTTTTACACTTCCTGACACTAATGGATCTTACAGCGCTGGTTTCTGTTTCTACACTTGGCTTCCAGCTATAGCAGGACTATTTCACTATTTCATTTTCCAAGCTTACAGACCTTGCCTGTCTCTTACAGAGCTTCGTTTGAAGATCAAATGCCTATTAAATGTATTTTTAAACAACTCTGTGGATATCACACATTCTTGGCTGAAATCCTTTTATTCTTGTGACTCTCTTTATTCTCCTCCAGTGTGAAGTGAGAGGTGTGAGTGGAAGAGAATGGAGTAACCATGGGAGTGATTTCACACTGCGTTATGATCCACAAAGAAGAAATGCGTCTGCTTTATGCACTCACTATGGAGGACTGCAGACACACACAGTGCACAGTGCGATGAGATCTTCCCTTTACTCATCCCTCTGCTTTCCAGTTCCAGTTCGGTTCTGTTTCCAGATTCATGCACCGTCTGCTCAAGCTGTGTGTTTACCATCCCATCAATACACACAGTGTGTTCCCAAACTCATCCACAGTCATTTTAATATTGCATCACTGCAGAAAACAACATTGATCTTTGTACAAATATGGAATTGTAAGGGCTGGTGGCCGACTGAGGCGTCCTCCGGGGCATCGGAGGGCGTGCCAGGCCAGCGCCGAGGGTTAATTGGCTAATTACCAACACTTGCTATGAACACCTTAAAAGCAGAGCCAACCAGCCACTCGGCGCTGGATCTTTGACGCTATCAGAGCGAATCTATGCCGGTTTCTCGAGTGAGCCTCGGCTCTTTCTTTTCATCCCTGCTCTATCTATGGCAACAGCCGGTTTCCTCCCTTTCCCTTTGGAGAGAGCATTGTTCAGCATCGCTGGCGTGCCTCTCCCGCCAAAGTATTTTCATCTATCCCTTTTTATTCTTGAGTTTGGTGTGGCTGTGTAGAGCTGTGTGCTCCACCGCTCTCCTCTTGAGTTTCTGTGTCTGTGTGTGTGGGTGAAACAGCTGCGAGGCCACGCGGCTCGCTCACCTTCTCTCTCCCGCGCTGTTCCTCTCCTCTCTGGTGGAGCAGCGTTAAAATCCACAATCACCTTAGTTCACTTCTTTGTTTAGTTTGGAAGACCTTTGTTTAGTTAATCCTCACCTCGCGCCATAAGAGGTAGCCGGCACTTACCGGCGGTCTTTGTTTTGATTCACTCCCCTTCTCTCTCGCTCATGCTAGGCGGGACTTTTGTTTTCCACCCGTTTTCATTATCTGCCCATTTTTCGTTGCTCCGCCCCTTTCGGCGGAGGCTCTAAGGGCGAATAAAGCGGCCGCGTCCCAATCCGCTCGCTGGTTCAGCGGTTAGATCATTGGGCTGCGGCCGTGACTGTCATGTCTGGTGCTGAAAGCATGTCTGAGTCTCCTACATCCAGCTCTATCTGCGATTCCCACAGTAACAACTACAATACCCAGAACGCACCACTCCATGACACAACACACACTCCCGATCACATGACACATCACATGACACCACCAGGAAGCCCCGAGTACTGATTATCCTCAGTATTTAAGGACCATGCTCACGCTCACACCTCGCCGAGTATCTGTTTGGTAATTCCTTCAATACAAAGCGTTTCTCTTGCCCTTGCCTTTATCTGTGTATGACCTTGTTTTTGTTTTCTACCGACGTTGATTTTTGCCTACTCCCTTGTGTTGGATATCCGTGTATGACCTGGACTGTTTCTAGTACTTTGGATTTTTGCCTACCCCCTTGTGTTGGATATCCGTGTATGACCTGGACTGTTTCTAGTACTTTGGATTTTTGCCTACCCTGTGATACTGCCTACCTGTGTATGAACTCTGGACTGTCTTCCGTTTATGGTATGGTTTCTCTACACTGTGTATTATTGGTACTGACCCTGTTTTCGTTGACTACCCCTGTCTGCTCTATAACTTTTAATAAAGTTATTTTATTGTATCTGCACCAGTCTCATTCCTGTCTGGCCCTGACAAGACACTCGGCCGTAATGACAGAGACTGCGGATACAGAGTCTATTAAGTCTGGTTTGGCTAACCATGGTCGGCTTTTAGGTCAACACCAGCAAACGCTCGCTGGTGTGACTCAAGCCGTTGACGAGCTAGCACGCCACCAGGTTAACCAACAGCAGCAGCTAGCCGAAATTATGAGTCATCTCCGGCCCAGTGGTTAGTCCTGTGGTCAGCCCTAACAAGACCACTACTCCCTTTTTCGCTGTTTGTAAACCCGAAGTCTATGACGGTGACACTGAAAAGTGTAATGGATTTCTGCTCCAGTGCTCCGTGTTTTTTAGCAACTCTCCACGTGCATCTGATAAAGCTAAAATCGGGTTTATAGTTTCTCGACTGTCTGGCAAAGCTTTGGACTGGGCTACAGCTATTTGGGAGAACATTTCTGAATCCAGCTACGACACTTTTTTGTCTATTTTTCGCAGTGTTTTTGATCATACACGCTATGGGCAATCTAGTGGAGAGCTCCTGATTAGCTTAAGGCAGGGTAAACTATCAGTAGCAGCCTTTGCTCTAGAGTTCCGTACGTTAGCTGCTAGCAGCGGTTGGAACGACCCTGCTCTCATTACCATGTTTCGACACGGACTTAACCCCGAGATTCAAAGAGAGCTTGCATGCAAGGACGACTCACTCACCCTGGATCAGCTTATCGCTCTGTCTATCCGTCTGGATCAGCTCCTTTCCCGAAAACCCAAAGCTGTTAGCCACACTCCCGTGGTTCGCCCTGTACTACTCCAGTCCGGGAATCCAGTTCCGGAATCTGCGCCTGCACCCATCTCTGAGCCCATGGACATCAAACGATCCAGACTATCCGTCACTGAGAGGCAGCGTCGCATTCGCCTTCACCTGTGTCTCTATTGTGGTGATCCAGGTCATCTGAGAGCTAACTGTGACCTCCGGCCCAACTCTGCTCAAGCGTCTGCTCTGAGAGCGTGGTATGTACCCCTGTTTCTGAACTTATAGAAAAATGTTTCATGTTGTCTGTCATTATCACCACTCCAACGGATGTGTTTTGTGTCTCAGCGCTTGTAGATTCTGGGTCGGAGGGGAACTTTATCAGCCTGGACCTGGTGGAGGAGCACGCTGTACCCACGAAAGATCTCCCTAAACCTCCATCCATGCCATTGATGGAAAGACTGTGCGCTCCAAACCCGTGACCCAGCAGACTCTTCCTCTCACCCTTCAGGCCAGCGCTCTACATGTGGAACAGCTCTCTCTCTACGTGCTCCCACGCACGGAGCATCCACTGGTTTTGGGAGCACCATGGCAACAGACACACGACCCCGTCATTTCATGGAGCCTGGGAGACATCACTGCCTGGTCTCCTTTCTGTCGTGAGAACTGTTTATCTTTAAACTCTCTCTCTGTGCAATCTACCTCTGTTGAAAGCCGTAATTCTGTAGATTCCCTTGTTATTCCTTCCAAGTACTATGATTTTTCTGACGTTTTTTGTAAATCTAAAGCTACCCAGTTACCTCCGCATCGCCCCTATGATTGCTCCATTGATTTAGTGGAGGGTTCAGTTCTGCCCAAAGCTCGTGTGTACCCACTCTCTCGTGACGAGGAGAAGGCTATGGAAGAGTATCTTAGTGAAGCTCTTGCGCAGGCTTTCATTCGCCCATCCAAATCCCCTGTTGGTTCCGGTTTCTTCTTCGTTAAGAAGAAGGATGGGGGTTTGAGACCCTGCATAGATTACAGAGGCTTAAACGACATTACTAAAAAATTCGCTTACCCGCTTCCGTTAATTTCAGCAGCCTTAGAACAGTTGCGTAATGCCGTATACTTCACCAAACTCGATCTCCGTAGTGCTTATAACCTCATTCGCATCAGGGAGGGTGACGAATGGAAAACAGCGTTTTCCACCACCAACGGCCACTACGAATATCTGGTCATGAGTTACGGTCTCGCTAACGCCCCAGCCATCTTCCAGTCGTTTATGAATGACATTTTCCGCAATTTAATTAATCACTCCGTTGTCCTTTTTATAGACGACATCCTTATCTACTCCCCAGATCTCCCCACACACATCCAGCAAGTCTGCCAAGTTCTCCAACGCCTGAGAGAACATAGCCTGTTTGCCAAAGCCGAGAAATGTGAGTTCCACACTCAAAGGGTCACATTTCTCCGCTATGTTAGCAGTTCCTCCGGCGTCCTTATGGACGATGATAAAGTAACTGCCGTTACTAACTGGCCTGTGGCCCAGACCATAAAAGAGCTCCAGCGATTCCTCGGCTTCGCTAATTTTTATAGGCGGTTCATCCGTAACTTTAGCTCCATTGCTGCGCCCCTTACTGCCCTCACTAAGGGGGCTACTAAAATTCTGAAGTGATCATCCGAAGCTGAGTGCTCTTTCTGTGAGCTGAAAGCAGCGTTCACTTCAGCCCCTGTACTTAGGCACCCTAACCCCGAGTTTCCCTTCGTAGTGGAAGTGGCCGCTTCCGAATCGGGAGTTGGCGCGGTTCTCTCCCAGCGTAGTGGGTCGCCACCCAAATTGTTTCCCATAGCCTTCTTCTCGCGCAAGCTTTCCCCTGCGGAGCGTAACTATGGGATAGAGGATAGGGAACTTCTTGCTGTGAAATTAGCTCTAGAAGAATGGCGGCACTGGCTGCAGGGGTCCGCCCATCCGTTTACTGTGTATACGGATCACAAGAATTTGGAATACCTCCGCACGGCTAAACGACTTAATCCTAGACAAGCCCGTTGGTCTCTTTCTTTCTCGCGGTTTAACTTTTCCCAGGAGGCTGAACGCATCCTTCCTCCCTGTGTTCAGATCGCAGCCATTCAATGGGAGTTAGATGATCAGACTCGCCAAAGTAACGCTAATCAACCCAATTCTGAAGACTGTCCTCAGGGTAAAACGTTCGTACCCGTCCAGTTTCGAGACAGGCTCATCACCTGGGCTCATTCTGCTTTAACCTCCGATCATCCCGGTGTCACACGCACTTTACAGCTACTCTCTGCCCGTTACTGATGGGATTCTATGCGTGCTGATATTCATTCTTTCATTACCTCCTGCTCTGTCTGTGCGCAATGTAAAACGCCTAAAACCCTTCCAGCCGGTAAGCTACTTCCTCTCCCTGTACCTGAGCGACCTTGGTCGCATATTGCTGTTGATTTTGTTACTGATCTGCCTGTATCTGAGGGTTATACTACTGTTCTCATTGTTGTTGATCGTTTCTCTAGAGGGGTTAAGTTTATTCCATTCCCAGCTCTGCCTACTGCCTTCCAAACTGCTCAGGCTATTTATACGCATGTATTTAGACACTTTGGTATCCCCGAAGATATTTTGTCTGACCGTGGTCCTCAGTTTACCTCTCGTGTGTGGAAGGCATTTTTTGAACATCTAGGTGTCAGTCTCACTTCTGGGTTCCACCCTACATGTAATGGTCAGTGTGAGAGGGTTAATCAGTAACTCGGGAAATTCCTCCGTACATACTGCTTCAAACATCCCACTGATTGGTCACAATATCTCATTTGGGCTGAAATAGCACAAAACTCATTAGTTAACACTACTTCTGGTCTCACTCCCTTTCAGTGTGTTCTGGGTTTTCAGCCTCCTCTAGCTCCTTGGACAGCGGTGTCCACTGATGTGCCAGCTGTGGATGAGTGGATGAAGCGTAGTGAGCAGGTGTGGGAGGACACGCATCGTAAAGTCTCTGAGGTACTGCGAGTGTACAAGGAGCGTGCTGACAGACACCGTGGTGACAACCCTAACTACCAACCAGGAGATCGGGTGTGGCTTTCTACCCGGGACTTTAGGTTTGAGGGTAGTTCTAGGAAACTCCTGCCTAAGTTTATTGGCCCTCTTAAGATTTTGTCGCAAATTAATGAAGTCACTTACAAGGTGGAGTTACCCCCTCAGTATCGTATTAATAACTCTTTTCATGTATCTCTCCTCAAGCCTACGGTCCCGGGTCCGCTCGCTGACGCTGCACCGGCTGATGTTCCACCCGCGGCTGTGGAGGGGGAGGGGTCGTCCACGTATGCTGTCCGGGAGGTGCTGGATTCACGCAGACGTGGGGGTGTACTCCAATACCTTATTGATTGGGAGTGGTATGGTCCGGAGGAGCGTTGTTGGGTGGCTGCCAAGGACGTGCTGGACCCTTCCTTGCTCGTGGAGTTTCATGCTCGTTTTCCTGGTAAGCCTGCTCCTAGGCCCCATGGACGTCCCAAGCGTCCTCCGACCTCCTCTGCTCCAACTCGTCGGGTTCCACGCTCTGGAGGGCCCCGTCTGTCTGACACCTCCGCTACGACACCTGCACCTCCCGCCGGTACTCCCTGTCCGCCGGGTGGTCGTCGCCGGGGTCGGCCCCGTTCTGCCTCCGCTCCGGGTCCTTTGGTGGAGGGTACTGTCATGTCTGGTGCTGAAAGCATGTCTGAGTCTCCCACATCCAGCTCTATCTGCGATTCCCACAGTAACAACTACAATACCCAGAACGCACCACTCCATGACACAACACACACTCCCGATCACATGACACATCACATGACACCACAAGGAAGCCCCGAGTACTGATTATCCTCAGTATTTAAGGACCATGCTCACGCTCACACCTCGCCGAGTATCTGTTTGGTAATTCCTTCAATACAAAGCGTTTCTCTTGCCCTTGCCTTTATCCGTGTATGATCTTGTTTTTGTTTTCTACCGACGTTGACTTTTGCCTACTCCCTTGTGTTGGATATCCGTGTATGACCTGGACTGTTTCTAGTACTTTGGATTTTTGCCTACCCTGTGATACTGCCTACCTGTGTATGAACTCTGGACTGTCTTCCATTTATGGTATGGTTTCTCTACACTGTGTATTATTGGTACTGACCCTGTTTTCGTTGACTACCCCTGTCTGCTCTATAACTTTTAATAAAGTTATTTTATTGTATCTGCACCAGTCTCATTCCTGTCTGGCCCTGACAGTGACAGCCTGGGTTCGATCCCCGCGTGGAGCGGGGTCTAATAATAATTATATATACATAATATTATTATATAATATTAATATATATCCTATAATATATATATATATTAACGATTATATATTTATTATTATTATTATTATTATTATTATTATTATTTTCCTTTTTCTTGGGTTTACCTGCTTTGAGATCCACTGCTCTGCACTTGGGTTCTAAAACCTTCTGGGGTGGAGAGCTACTGCTCCCACCCCATTACAGGAATAATGATGGAAAGCAACACAGTCCTGCTCTGTCTTACACATGAGAGTCAGCAAAAGAGAAAATGAGAGAAAGATAAAGAGAGAGAGAGAGAGAAAAGGAGGGGGGCATTGGATAAGTCTTAATTACCCTGTAGTGCTTTAGTGCTCACGGTGAACCCATACAAAGATAGCAACCCATCTAATGAGCTCATCCTCATTAATTACCTCTCCTGGTATATTAGCAGCTTACCCTCAGCTCCTGTTGACGAGGAGTGCAGATTCCTCCCTGCAGGGAGTTGCTGCAGAGTGAGGACCTTAAAGCTCACCTTCCGCGAAAATCCGATTTTTCTTGTTTTTTGTGGAATACAGTAGGTCTCTCCGAGTTGAATGTGTACACCTGCACATTAAACTGTTTTGCAGCCCCCATTGTCTGCAGGAGCTAAGCAAAGAAATCCCCCCTCCCCCCCTCCGAAAAACGGGTGAATTTTGAATTATCTTTCTGCCTACGTAGGCAGAAACTCACAGACCAGCCCACCTTGGCTCGAGAAACTCCCAGAGGCGGAGCTGAAGCGACGCAACATCACCGCTCATCAGTTAGGTGGGAGGCAGTGAGCGGCAGAGTGGTGGAGGGGCGTCGCAGTGCTCCTAGCCAATCAGAGGAGAGATATTTGCATGCTGTTTGCATGTATGAATATTCATGAGCAAAGCTGGAATCCGGTCATTTTGGACACACCCCTAAAACAGTCCATTAAAAAAGAGCTATACAGAGACACCTGAGCACTTTTTTTTTTACAAAAACGGCTCACATGTCATTCATTCATACTAGAGACCACAACTAGACATTTTAAAATGAAAGAAAAAACGACGGAAGGTGACCTTTAAAGACCCATACATACAGTGGCGTGAAAAAGTATTTATCCCCTATATTACAAATTTCTTTTATTTTTTTAATGTCATACTTAAAATATAATATAAATATAAACTGAGTGAATATAAAAATGCACTTTTTGAATGATAATGTCATTTATTAGGGAAAAAAAAACGCATTAAATAATTTTAGAATATTATTATGACAATCTTAATATTAGATATTTAGAAAAATAAAATATTTATGAAGCCTGTAGTAGTTCCGGCACATGCTATCTATAAATAAAAAGTTATTACAAGCTGAGCTCCCACTACCGAATCATGGGGTTAAGATATTTCAGGAATTTTTTATAAAATATTGAGAAAGTTCAAAAGGAATGTCCAGTATTTGAGTTAATTATTAAAGTCTAGCACACACACACTTTATCCACTCCTTTTGACCCTCACTGTCTGACATATTTGTAAAGGCCTACTGCGTACTCCCTGCCCACTGAAAGACATTTATAGTTATCTCTGTGCTCTAGGCGAGCGTTTCTGCCTGAATATTAATCTCACTTTGAGGGTACAATGTTGAGCTCTAGTCTCTATATACAGTTAGGCCTATATATACACTACCGCTCAAAAGTTTAAGATCACTTGCAAATTCTTTTTGAAAGAAAAACACATTTTCATGCAATTCACAAACAATATTGTCCATTTCACTATTAATTTAAGTGTATTAGATTTTTTTTTAAATAAAAATGTTTGCATTAAAGCCTATTTTTGTATAAAGGCTTATTTTGCATATAGTCCTATTATCAGCAATTCTCAGTCCTCTGCATAAAAGGGAGCACAACATCTAAGTTTAGTTTAGTATCTAAAGCATTAGCCATTGTTGTCAACATTGCTGTTGACTGCTCCCTTCGAAGAGTGACACAAACTGGCTCTTACAAGGAGAGAAAAAGGAGTGGGAGGCCCTGATGCACAACTGTGCAGTAAGATAAATATCTTAGAGTGTGCAGTTTTAAAGAAAAACACCTCACAGGCTGTCAAATTCAACTGACAGCTGCACTAAATTGGAACCAGTCAAACACCAGTATTAGCAACACTGGTTTAGAGGTGACTTCAGGATGCTCAACTTTATGGTAGATTTGCCAAGAAAAAGCCATACCGCAAACTGGCCAATAAAAACTTTGGATCAAATAGAAGAATATTTGTGAGGTGCAGGACAAATAAAAAGATGCATGATCAAGGTTTAATGCCATCTGTGAAACATGGTGGAGGCAGCGTGATGTACTGGGGATGCTTTGGAGGAGGTAAAATAGGAGATTTATACAGAGTGGAAGGTATCTTAAAGAAAGAATGATACCACAAGATTTTGCGATGCCATGCCAAACCCTGTGGAAAGTGCCTGATTGGGGCCAATTTCATCCAACAACAGGATAGTGACCACCAACACACCTCCAAACTGTGTCGGCAATATTTAAGAAATAAGGAGTCAGCCGGAATTCTGACTGTAACGGAGTAATGAGGCACAGTCTCCGGATCTGAACCCTATTAAGCTGTTGTGGGAGCAGCTTGACCGTATACCAATATGGATAATAAGGCACACTATTAATGAACGTCTATTTTCTGATCTATTTTCATACACAGGATGTACTGGATTATAAGGCGCATTATGTGACACTAGTAAGTAACAGCGGTATTGCCATGCTTTCCTTTTAACTCAGCAGCTCTCACCACTGGGTGACGAGAGCTGTAAAGCTAAATTTATAAATTAAGTAAACAAAACTGTAATTATTAAAAAAAACATTTTCTTTTAAAGTCAAATGAGTGCTGTATGTTAATATACACATATTTCTTTCATGAAAACTGTTTATTTGTGTGAACAAAGCACTTCCGTTTATGTCTCAGATTTCCACTAAGGCTAGCTGCGGTTAGCCGCTAATACTGCCTAACAGCACTAAACTAAGGAACCTTGAGTGTTCTGCTAGACCAGGGTGATATTAGCTAGCGGTTCATCCAACGAAGTAAAACGCGAAGGCTACAGGCCAATAATACTCACCTCTGAACGACGAAAGAGCTATCGCTGCAGTTAGTGGCTAATGCTAATGCTGCTCCAGCAGTGCTAGCCAGGGTCAGCAGCAGACTACAGGCCAATAATACTCACCTCTGAATGGTGAAAAAGCTAGCGCTTTTAGCGTTTAATGATAATACTGCTCCGGGCTTAAATCTCTGCGCTGGAGAAACTTTACTGAAACTCCTGTATAACACTGTAAAACTTCAGCGGAGTGGCTTTACTGCTTCTTAACACCTGACTTATATTACATTATGTCATAAACTGCTAAATAGATATACAAGAAGACTTTTTTCAAGTCATTTTGGAGCATTTCTGTGGTTCATTCACAGTACATTTCTTACTAAATAACAAAAATGTAGATACAAGCATTTCACAGGACAGTGATGATGACACAGTAAATACGGCTTATATTGGAAAGCATTCAGACCCTGATCACAATCATCTACAGCTGATCTGTGTAGGAGTAAAGATATTATGCACACTGGATTTCTCCAGCATTGCAGGGCCACATACTGTATGTATCTAAAGAGAAAGAAAGAGAGTAGTGTTAAGATTTTAGAAGGTTTTAAAACATCGATAGAGCTAATAACGTAAGCTCTGCTATTCACCTGTGCTGGTGTCTATGTCCATTAAAGCACTGTACACAATACAATCAATGGCAATCAATCTTTTTTTTCTTCACTTAGAAAATGTTTCTCACTCTGAGTGACTCAGACTTTCCCTGAGCTCATGTGAAAAGTGGTGAAGCATGTGGGCTGCAATCTTGTGAGAAGATTCACCAACTGGGAGCAAAGCAAGACCCTGAATCTTTTAATAAAGCTCAGCAAAATGCAATATGTATCATTAGTTGTTCAGATCAGCAATTTCAGTTAAATATATTATATAGCAGATGAACACAGTGATGTTTGTTTGAGAAGTGAAATGAAGTTTATAGGATTTACAGAAAGTTTGCAATAATTACACAGATTCATACATTTGAGCACCGTTGTCGTTTTATTGATTTGAATAAATTTAGCATAATTATTGTAACACAAAATGAGTTTAATAAGCTTATTGACCCTTGACCTACAGTACATACACAGGTGAATCCAATTATGAGAAAGAAAGGATTAAGGTGAACAACTTCTCTTTTCTTCTTTTTCTCATCTTCTCTGAAGAGCGGCAACATGAGATCCTCAAAACACTTAAACTCTCAAATGACCTGAAATCAAAGACTGTTGAACATCACGGTTTAGAGGAAGGATATAAAAATCTGAATAATCTCAGAGATTATCAGCTGCAGTTTCCACTGTGAGGAACAGAGAGAGGAAATGGAAGAACCACAGACACAGTTCTAGTTAAGACCTGAAGTGACAGAACAAGAAAAATCTCAGATAATCAGAGGAGAAGGATGGAGAGAACAGTTATAGTGAACCCAAAGACCTCCAGACCAGCTCCACACACCCACATCATCATCTTACTGCAGATGGAGTCACTGTGCATCGTTCACTATTCACTATTCAGCTCACTTTACACGAGGAGAGGCTGAATGGGAGAGAAATGCAGAAGAAGCCTTTTCTGAGCCACACACAGAGTCGCTTGAGGTAAAGCTAAAGCTAAAGCACATTTAGACATGTCAGCTTCATTTAGGAATAAGATGCTGTGGACTGATTAAACTAAAATTGTGTTATTTAGAGGAAGAATGTAAAGAAGAATGGTCTAAAATACCTTCAATCAGAAGTCAGACTCTCATTGGAAGCTATAGGAAGAGTTTAGAGTCTGTTATTTCTGCAAAAGGAGGATCTACTAAATATTTGATGTTATTTTTCTGTTGGGGTGCACAAATTAATACATCCAGTACATTGGGATGAGTTGGGGAGTTGGAGATGAGGTGGGATGGGGTGGTGATCATCCAATATATTGACCTCATTAATGCTCGTTACTGAGTACGGCCATATTCTCACAGCAATGGTCCAAAATCTAGGAGAAAGCCTTAATAAATGATTTATTAATACTCTTGGTTGGAAAACATAATGAGTGAAGAGGTGTTCCAATGCATTTGTCCATAGAGTGTATAAATTATACCCCACATGCACTGTGAAATCCACAGAGTATACTGTGTTCCTGCACAATTAACTACTGTAATTAACTTAAAAATGATAATAATCCCACTACTGTATAAAATCACAGTAATACACTGTAATAATCCACTTGGATTCATTTTGGATTTAACTGACCTACAACCTGAAGAAGAAGAAGAAGAAGAAGAAGAAGAGGAGAAGTTTGACTGGCAAAACTATTAGAATAAACTGTTGTTCTTCACATATTGAGGAAAAAGTATAGTTAATGATTATTGTTTGCTGTGTCTCTGCAGATTTCGTTAAACAATAAATAATGTCATGCAGTACACTGCATTAAATAAATGAAAAATATCCATTTCTAAACCACCAAATATACACTGGTTCAGTATAACATTACTGAGATAGCTACTACAATATTGACAAAATTAACTAATCTCACATAGGTGTACAAACAGCTCTATCAAATATTTTCAGAGTACTAGTTACCTTCAAGTAAACACACTAGCATACATGCTAATACAGTTGCCTTTGATTTCAAACATTTTACAGCTTATTTGGTTCATCAAACTAACTAAAACAAGATATATTCAACTCAAAAAGACAATGTAACTGAAAAAACGTCAAAATTAGCAACTTACAGGCATATGTGGGCCAAGATTTCACCGAGAGAAAACAATGACTGACTGCACTGCTGAATGGTCAGTTAACAACTAAACAAGTTTGAATTTAGGCTATTACTATTTAGGCTGTTACTAACTAAACCACTAGGGGGCATTAAAACCATGTAAACTGCCTCAAGTTTCTTATAAAGCTATACCAGCACAATTCAGCTGCTGCCATTTTTTTTTTTACATTTTTGTTTTTACAGTAACTTACTGTTAGGTTTAGCCGGTTAGTTACTGTGATTTGCTTTTGGTTCACAGTAAGTTATTTGTCAATTACTGCCAGTTACTTACTGTGAATTTCACACCACATTTACAGTGTGTGACATTATACAGTCTATATATGTGTGTGCGTGTGTGTGTGTGTGTGTGTGTGTATGTGTTGACTCCCTCCCTCTGTCTTTTCCATGGCCAGACTCAGAGCCCCTTCAGTGTTGTTGTGATGATGCACAAGGTATCTGAATAATTCAGCAGAGTGCCAGAAAAACACTTTTCCATTGTTTGTCTTGCAGTTGAAACCCTTCAGGCCTCGAACAGGCCCTGAACGAGTATATGGGGAGGAGGGTTGTGATCTACTGGAAGAAATGAGTCTGGGGCCTGAAGCCTCCCAAAAGAGGCATTCACACTTACACTACTCTTCTGCACAAATTGAGCATCAAAAATTTTTGAAGTAAAAGCTGTCTGAAGATGTGCAAAATGCACCGAACCTCCGGCATTTACAGTGCCAGTCAAAAGTTTGGACACACCTTCTCAATGAATGTTTTTACTTCTTATTTTATTTGTTTCCCTGCAGTGTAAATTAATGCTGGAGTCGTCTGGACTATGTAGGAACACATCAGGAAATCATGGAATCATGTAGTAAATTATAAGTGTTAAACAAACCAAAATACTCTGTGAAGAAGCTTAGGTGCTCTTATCTGGAGAGCCGATAACTAGCAGTTTCTGAGGCTGGAAACTCCTGATGAGAGCCAGTTTCATCACATGTTTTTGATGGTCTTTGTTACTTTCCTGGAATTTTTCAAATTGACGGACCTTCATTTGTTAAAGTATTTTTTTCTTTACTTAGTTGAATAGATTGTTTCATAATCTGGATTAGAACATTACTCAAATAGAGCTATTCACTGTATACCTGTAACTCTTCACTACTTTGCAACTGATGCTCTCAAACACATTATTAAGAGTCAAGAAATTCAAGTAATTAACTCTTGATAAGTTCAGCACAGCTCTTAACTGAAAGACCTGAATTCCAGGTGACTCTACCTGTCAGGTTTGCAGCAGCAGGGAGGACGTGAGGCGGACATAAACGCAGGTAATATTTATTTACATAGACAATAAACAAACAAAAACTAAACTCAAAACAAGATACATTAAGAAACAGGACTACTGGAATTGACATAAAACAGAAAGCCAGCAACCTGACGGCATGAAACAAACAAACAAACACACACACACAAACACACAAACACAAACACAAACACAAACACAAACACACACACACACACACACACACACACACACACACACACACACACACACACACACACACACACACACACACACACACACACACACACACACACACACACACACACACACACACACACACCAGAAAACCACATGCTCAAACACAGGGGCTTAAATACACACAATGGAAATGGGAAACACCTGGGATCACTGATGAGGGGGCGGAGCTACAAATTGAAAAGGTGGGAGCACTAAAGACATGGGCGGAGACAAGGGGAGAGCCATGTGCTCTGAATATAAACAAAGGAATGGCAATAACATGGAGGCTGACAAAGGACAGGACAAGGACCTGACACTACCTCATAAAGCTGACTAAGAAAATACAGATGTGCAAAACTGTCTAATCTAAGCACGAAGAATCTAAAATATAAAACATATTCTTTTTTGTGTATTAAATGATTTATATGTATTGTACTTTTGTATATGCAGCTCTTGAAAAAAAATAAGAGACCACTTCAGTTTCGGAACCATTTTTTCCTGATTGTGCTATTTCTAGGTATATGTTTAAGTAAAATGTTTGTATAACATTGTTGTTTTATTCTATAAACTACGGACAACATTTCTCCCAAATTCCAAGTAAAAATATTTATTTAGAGCGTTTATTTGCAGAAAATAAGAAATGGCTAAAATAACAAAATAAAATGCAGTTTTCGTGCATCTTGGCATCATGTTCTCCTCCACCAGTCTTACACACTGCTTTTGGGTAACTTTATGCTGCTTTACTCCTGGTGCAGAAATTCAAGCAGTTCAGTTTGGTGGTTTGATGGCTTGTGATCATCCATCTTCCTCTTGATTATATTCCAGCTTTTCCAGGTTTTCAATTTGGTAAAATCAAAGACTTATCATTTTTAAATGCTCTTTTATATTTTTCCAAAGATGTATTTACAGTTTATATGGATTTGGTGGGTGGGTTAAAAAAAATACACAGAATAGAATTTGGATAGATGACAAGATAATCGATTCTCCTTCTTCTTCTTTGTTTTTAAACACAAGCACTTCATTATTTGTTTTATTTTTTTGCCTGTTTCTTTCTTTCTTTCTATCTTTTTTCTGTTTCTATTTCCTCTCTCTAAACTCTTATGTATCTAAACGTGTCTCTCTCTCTCTCTCTCTCTCTCTCTCTCTCTCTCTCTGATGGATCGATAGCTGTGTTACGTATTCTCCAGGTAATTGGGCTCAGCTGGGAATGTGGAGGGACCTAATTTACACACACATCGCTCCATTCCTCGATTACATCGTCCCCTGAGACTCATCCCTCCATCCCATCCTGCCATCACCTCCCACCATCCCTCCTTCCCCTGCGCTTACGCTCCCCTCCCCAGACACACCCTCCCCACCCCCCATATCACAGACAGTACCCTGCTCCTCCACACTCTTCATTTCCTCCACCTTAAGAATTCTCTCTGAAGGATGACCCTCGGTGCATCAAAGCCAGGGCGTATAGAGATGAACAGTGGAAATGTGAGTGATGAACTGTCAGAATTATTCCATCCTCAGCTCACCTCACCAGCTGCTCTGTCAAACAGCATCAGAACAAAGAGTATAAAGGAAAAGCCTGACCACAGATATTCACAACTCTCTGTATCAACTAGGGATGCAACGGTTCAGTGTGGCCACGGTTCGGTTTGTATCGTGTTTCTTGGGCCACGGTTTCGGTTCGGTTTCGATATATATCAATATTATCTAGCTCCAAACAGAGCTTAGATTCTCTTCCCAAACCCGACCTGACCCGAGGTTCGGGCCGAGATTTACCACCACATTCCTCGGGCCAGATCGGGCTCCAGAAAATAGTCTGGGATATAGGCATCTGTTTTTTAATTATATTTTTATTTTTAAATAAAGCTCTGGTGTGATAATCACAATGTTGCTAAGTAACCAATTATTATTGTTAACGAAAATGAAACAAATAAAGAAAACTGAAAGTGAAACTAAACTAATTTATTTATAAGCGCTGTTTTCACTCCCGCAGTTCTACAGTGGGGGATGTTGTGCCGATTCTGTCCGCGAAGCGGGAGTCTGATTCAGCAGGGAGTCGGATTCGGCACAACAGCAGATGCACGGCGGCACCTCGCGGTCCGCGGTGTTAGTTGTAAGCGCTTGCGCTAGCCGCAAAAACACTGAGGGAGAAACGACAACCTTTACCTGTGAGTAGCTCACACCAGAACACGCAAATCTTTCTCTCTCTCTCTCTGTGTCTCTCTCTCTCTCTCTCTCTCTCTCTCTGTCTCTGTGTCACGGCCTCGCTCTGTTCCCCTGTGTTTCTCCTGTAATTTTCCGTCACGTGTGTCTAATTTGTAGCTAAGCCCCTTCCCCAGGTGTTCAGTGTTTTATGTTACTATATATAGTACCTTTTTGTCCATGTTTATCCGTCGGTCTTTGCACCTTCCACTGTCTTTTGTCTTGCCACGTTTCTAGTAGTTATCTCCACGTTCCACAGTTCTTTGTTTAGTAGTTATTCTCTGTTTATTTCTCTAGTTTGTTTCCTTGTTTATTTCTTGTTTATATTTACGTTTATTTTCCTAGTCAGGTTATTTCCTTGTTTTGTACATATTCACGTATTTATCCCTGTATATATCCCTAGCCCTGTTTTGTTATTATCTATTTAGCTTAGCTCTCTGTTGGTCTTCCTTGTTTGTTTATGTACTTATTTATATTAGTTATTCCCGTGTTTGTTTATTTGTTTATCTGTTACATATTAAAGTCTGTTTTACCCGCGTATAAATCCGCCTCCCGTCTGCTCCCTCCGTTACACTCTCTCTCTCTCTCACACGTGAACCCCTCCGCGTTTGACTTGCAGCACTGTGTGTAGCTGTTCTTAAAAATCATTTTAATTAAATAATAGTTCTATGCTTCTATGTTACAGTGTAAATTAACATAATTCTGATCATATTTTGCTTATTCAATCAGCCCGAAAACAGACAGTTTAAGGTTCGGGTTGGGTCTGGCTCGGGCAGAACGTGCACGGGCTCGGGCTGGGTCGGGTCGGATATTTTGGGCCCGATCTAAGCTCTAGCTCCAACATGCAGTGTGCTTTTAACTGTTTTTTTCTGTTTCAAATCAACTAGGTGTTCCTACTCACACTTGCAGAGCCAATATTAAACAGAAAAAAGGAACAGATTAATTAAAATCACAACATTATAAAAAAGGAACACTTATTCTTACCATTAATCAAAAACAGGCAGATTTAAATAAAGTGCAGTAATATGAAATGTAAACATGAATATTATTCAATTAACTCAACCAACAAATATTGTCAGCCAGTCACATACTTTAAGAACATACCAAACTGATATCACACACTGCTTCATCTGCTGACTGTGTTTTTACTTTGTTATCAAACTCAACCCTCAAGCCAAAATGATTCCAAACAGCAGATTTATAAGCTGACAGCCCTTTTTTTAAATGTCCTTTTCTCCGTTTCAGGTTCACTGGAAATGATCACGCAGCTGAGACAGTTTTTCTTTAATTAGCACTCAAATCTTCAGCGTCTGCTATCAGAGCGCTGATTCGCTCCTGGGAAATTCAGAAAAAAATTCTGATTGGTTGCCGCATGGTTGTGGAGAGAAGAAAGAAGTATATAAAAAAGTCTCCCCCTGGTCCTAAAGTAGTCCTGACTATCACCCAGTACACAGAATAACAACAAATAAAACATTAAAATTTAATCATCAGCGAGCCAGAACCAGACAGAGAAAGCTGGCTAAACTCAAACTTTTTATTTTCTTAACAGGGAATTAGCAAACTCAAATCAAAGGTTCTTTTCTTCTGTGCCTCATCAGCAGCATGTGCTCAGCAGCCCCTCCCCGGCCATGTGGGCGAGTCTGCTATCCTACAGTTCTGCTTTACTGCGGGGCTGTGCATTACTGAGAGCGTTCGTTCGCTCTGTTAGTGCGCACACCGAAATATTGCGGTTCTTCCAGGTGTATCGAACCGAACAGTTCGATAAAATACCGAAAACCATAGCATTACATTAGATTAGTAGATTAATATTAATATGAAAGGCATCCAATAATTAAGGAACACATATGGAATTACATAGTACACAGTAAAATAAAGTGTTTGTTCTCCACATTAATCTCTTGATTTAAACCTGATGAACTGAGATGGTGATTTAATTGGGATGAGCTGGAGCTTCACAGCATGAAGGAAAGAAAAGCAGCAACTATTGTTCAGCACCTCCAGAAACTCCTTCTTTCAAGACGATAAGAAAACTATTCGAGGTGACTCTCCCTCATGAAGACACTGAGATTATAATCTCACCGAGAGTGTGCAGATCTGTTCTCAAAGATTAATGTGATACTTGTATAGAAGAATCTAAAATATAAAAAATATTCTGGTTTGTTTATAGAATAATTCAGTACGTGTTCCTGTGTAGGTTTAATATAGACTTCAATATTAAATTTAAAATGTAAAAAATCATAAAAAAAAACACAGACAACAAACTGAATGAGAAGAAGAGTTGTGTCTAAACTTTTGACTGGTACTGTACATAAATTACAATGTTTCAGGCGTGTAGGACATTACAAAAAAGGTAGTGACAGGAGCTGTTTAGGGCAAATATTGAGGTGAAAAACAACGAAACTAAGTAAAGATGTTATGTTAAACAGCAGTAATCGTGATTGGAAACAAAAGCAGTTTTCACAAAAAAGACTTTGCGGAGAAAAGTTGAGGACAGAATCTCCAGTTCCTTAAGAACTGTGTGAGAAAATGATTAAAATGTACAAATTAGTGGTGTCATACTGCAAAAAACTAAATCTTAGCAAGGTGAAATTATATAGTTTCAAATCAATAAATCTTATTTCTTGCTCTGATAAGAATTTTTAGTTTTACTAAGCATTGAAAATGTAGGATTGTTTGACTTATTTCAGGAATAATTATATTATTCAGTCTTACTTAGAATTTTCTACCTTATTTTAAGTAATTTGAACTCAAAATAAACACAAAAAGTCACCAGTCAAGTTTTTCTGATACTTGTTTAGAAATTTAAGATAGAAAATAAAATATTTTGCTTGATTTGAGTCTTACTTCACTCATTTTGAGGCTTTGTCATTGCTTATTTTAAGAATACTTTATAAGAAAAGTTTGCTTACCCCATTGCCAGATTTTGTTTTGCTTAATTTAAGCATTTATGTCTCAATTTAAATACATTTTATCTAGTTTTTGCCAATGGATTTTTTGCAGCAGTAAAAAATTTCGTCAATATTCTGTGATTAACTGCGATTAATTGCATTTGTTCTTCTTAAGACGCAAGTTTTTATAATGGGAATTTAATGTTTAAATGTAAATAAAAGAATGAATGTAAGAAAAGTAAAATACAATTGTATTAATATTAGTGGTGTTAATTAAAATACAAGTACACAACTATGAGCGGGAGGTCGCAGGTTCAAACCCCCGCTCATGCAGCTTTTCCATCAAGCTGCCGGCGCTCAGAGGGAGCACAATTGGCCCTGCCCCCTCCGGGTGGGTAGATGGCGCTCCCTCCCCACATCACTCCTATGGTGATGTCTGCAGCACAGGGCATCTGTGAGCTGATGTATCAGAACCGAGCCGCTACGCTTTCCTCCGAGTGCACTGTGATGCTACTCGGCAATGCTGCATCAGCAGCAGCTTGAAAAGAGGTGGAGTCTGACTTCACATGTATCAGAGGAAGCATGTGCTAGTCTTTACCCTCCTGGTGTGTTGGGGCATCACTAGTGATAGGGGGAGTCCTAATGAGTGGGTTGGGTAATTGGCCGTGTAAATTGGGAAGAAAATGGAAAAAATTATGTTTGAGGGGAGATAAAGCCAGATTAATCCAGAGGTGCTGGATTAAAGAATGATAAATGATGATAAATTGAACAGAGGAAACGTTTTTGCACACCTGTGTGCAGGTGTGATGGATCACAGTATAAACCAATAGGGAGTTGGAATGGTATAGGTTTATACTTCTCTACATCCAATCACAATCAGATTCACTCTATCTGGATGGTTTATCTGAATAGGGGTTTTATTGAAGGATGAAAAGCCGGAATGAAAAAGAGCTGAAATAAAATAGGAGTAACGAGGCTGTTTTTAAAATGTAAGGAGTAGAAAGTTGAGATAATTGTGTGAAAATGTAAGAAGTAGAAGAAAAAAGTCAACTGAAACATAAATAATGACTCCAGTGAAGTATAGATAAACAACATTTCTACTTCTTCAAGTAAGGTAACAAGAAAATTGTACTTCATACATGACATACTGTGTGTTGAAGATATTGTTAACCCCTCATTTTTTTTGCAGTTATTATACTGTAGGAACTTTTTCCTGATTTGAGAGAAATATGTTTTATTACTCAACAAAATTCATAATGTAAAGTCAGTAACAAAGCTGACACCATTCAGCCAATCAAATCAAAATATTCATGAGCAAGCAGATCCAACAGTTGCCTTAATGAACTGTCGAGCAGAAACAGCTGAACTCCTCCAACTGTCCGCCACCTTTAGTCCAACTATTACTGCAGTTTATTAACGGCTTTCCTCCTCAGTCACTCTTGGTGTGTAAAACAAAAGGAGAAGAAAGACAGTACAGCCTCTCTGTTTGCTCTGACAGAGACAGTAATTGGGTTTGAGCAGCGCAGCCAAGTCCAATTCCACAACAAGCTACTTTCCACTCCCCAAATTGTCTAAATTTGACAAGTATGACATCTTCCTTTCTGCCGTTCTCTCTGTGGTCTGCAGACAGGAGAGGACGTTCTCTTCATTCACCCCCTTCTATTGTTCCAAGCTGGAGCGATGCTTGTCTGGGAGGAGGGTGGGACGGGAAATCCTTCTGGAGACTCATGGCTTTTGATGTAAATTTCAGGAGGTAGCAGCACACACTCCTTCAAACCGAATACACTGAATAACATCTTTTAAAAACATGAGGTTATGTGCAGAAGTGCAGCCGCTAACATACCTCTTGTGTTACATTTGTTTGTGCTACATTCTTACACTGGGAACAGTGATATCACTGTATGAGACTGTGTGCACCTCTTTTGTTCACACTTGTAGTCTAATGTCCAGTAAAAACACTGTAGAGAAACTTTTTCGGATTCAATCCAGGTTAGCACCCGAACATCCCTTTCAGACAGCTTCCTCTTACAGCGTCCACAGTTAATCCTGTTGGATGTGGTTGGTCCTTCTTGGAGGTATGCTGACATTACCCTGGATACCGTGGCTCTTGATGCATCACAAAGACTTGCTGTCTTGGTCACAGATGCTCCAGCAAGACGTGCACCAACAATTTGTCCTCTTTTGAACTCTGGTATGTCACCCATAATGTTGTGTGTATTGCAATATTTAGAGCAGAACTGTGCTCTTACCCTGCTAATTGAATCTTCACACTCTGCTCTTACTGGTGCAATGTGCAGTTAATGAAGATTGAACACCAGGCTGCTCCAATTTAGCCATGAAACCTCCCACACTAAAATGACAGGTGTTTCAGTTTTATTGTCCAGCCCCTGTATCATGGTATGATTTACTGAAAGCTGCATTTCATTTGAGCTTGGATGTTGGAATTTCCGAATTCCAGGTAGGATATTTTATACAAAATTTTATTTTATACAAATATCATACAAACACAACTGAAATTAACTAAAGAGTGAATCAAAAAACAAGCTAGTGTAAAAATAAAGAAACAAACAAAGTAGAATAAGATACAACAATAATTGAAACTTTAAATATGCAGACAAAATATAGTAATTGTTCATTTAAAGGTTATTTAAACAGGTGGGGGTCATGATTGAGCAGATCTCAGATATGCACAGATGAAAATCTAAATATTCTTTATTAATAAAAGTACCTGATATTTACCTGGTCAAACAAAGCAAGGTAAATACCAGTAAACAGCACCTGTAAACAAGGTGATAAAATACCAGGAATGATAAACAGTACAGAGGTCAAACACAGCAAGGCAGTCTCAGAGGGCAGGCAAAAACCATGAAGGTCGTGAATACAAACAAGGTAAAAATGAGAGAGTAACACAGGAAGTGGAAAAAAAACACGTTATATGAGGATAAACTATCAATATTCAGCAAAGGATGAGCTGGACTGAGACCCTAAATAGGACCTAACACAGGTGTTTAGAATCCAGGTGATTAACTTCCTAGAGGTGCAGCATGCAGTGTCATATGATTAAGAACGGGTGTGATGTCAGTGTGTGGTGCATTCTGGGTAATGTAGTCCTGAGACAGGGAACTGCAGGCGGAGCTGAGTGTGGGAGAGACAGGAGCGCTCTCAGCACCAGGCGTGACAGTAGTGGGTGTTAGCTAATCTTCTGTAATCTTTCGCTGATCTTCAAATCAAATCAAATCAAATTTATTTGTATAGCGCTTTTTACAACAGGTGTTGGCACAAAGCAGCTTTACAGAAACATGATTACAGGACAAAGAATCAGGCAAAACATTAAACATAGAATATACAGAATACAGAACCCCCAGTGAGCGCGGAGGCAAGGAAAAACTCCCTCAGAGCTGCAGGAGGAGGAAGAAACCTTGGGAGGACCAAGACTCACATTAAAGGGGGGACCATCCTACCACTGGTCAAACGGCTTTTAAATTAAAATTTAAAAAGTCTTTTATACATCCATATAGGTTTTATGTACTCAGGAGTGTAATAGCGCCACTAATGGCTTGGATGTAATCTGTAGTGGAGAGTAAGATGGTCGATGAGCAGCTGATCTGTGGTGGTGGTGGAGAAGAGCTGACTTCAGGAACTTCCATCAGTCTGGCTGGACAGGAGACGCGAGAGCCTGAGGGTCCAACATCGGTATCGGGTCAGACAGGTGGGCAGTCAGTAACTCGGAGGAAAGCAGAGAGATGGAATTAGTTTTTACTGGATTTATGCAAAACTGAGAATATTAAAACATTATCAGAGTGTGGCAAATGACTCCGGCAGAACTGAATAAAACAGCCTAACTAAAGGCAGAGAGCCAGAAGGTAACATAGACATGGAGGCACCCTGAAACACCAGCATCCACCCACTCCACCGTCCACAAACCTGAGTGACCGTGTGCAGTGGGAGAACAACAGCACCAGCATCTCAGTTTACCACAATTTCCTCTGTCCATGAACCCCTGAATCTGCAGCCTTATCTAAAGGGAAAAACATTAATTACCAAAAGCTAAACTAAACAAGTAAGTTTTCAGTCTAGACTTAAAGATTGAGACTGTGTCTGAGTCCCGAACATATTCGGGGAGATTATTCCAGAGTTGAGGCGCTTTATAAGAGAAAGCTCTTCCTCCTGCAGAGCTCCTCTGAATTTTAGGCACTACTAATAAACCAGCACCCTGAGATCTGAGTAATCGCGGTGGTTCATAACAGGAGATGAGGTCTTGTAAATACTCAGGAGCGAGCCCGTGTAGGGCTTTATACGTTAACAGGAGAATTTTATAGTCTATGCGGAATTTGACTGGAAGCCAGTGCAGTGCTGATAGTACTGGACTAATATGGTCAAATTTTCTAGTTTTAGTAAGGACCCTGGCTGCAGCATTTTGAACTAGCTGAAGTTTATTTAAGTTACTGCAGGAACATCCAGACAGTAGCGCATTACAATAATCTAGCCTTGAGGTAATAAAGGCATGTACTAATTTTTCTGCGTCATGCAGTGATAGGGCATTTCTTAGCTTGGCAATATTACGGAGGTGTAGAAAAGCTGTTCTAGTAACATTAGATATGTGTTTATCGAATGCTAGATCTGAATCTATGATAACTCCAAGGTTTTTAGCTGCTGAACTAGGGGTGGCTGAGAAGTCAGCCAGATTTAGCATTAAGTCTGATAATTTATTTCTAGCAGCTTTGGGGCCTAATAGGAGAACTTCTGTTTTATCACTATTTAATAGGAGGAAGTTGTGCGACATCCATGATTTTACATCTTCTACACAATCCTCGATTTTCTTTAATCTCACTCTGTCATCAGGTTTGGCTGATATGAAGAGCTGCGTGTCATCCGCATAACAATGAAAATTCACATTGTGTTTTCTAATAACTTTGCCCAGTGGGAGCATATATAATGTAAATAATAACGGTCCTAATATAGAGCCTTGTGGAATTCCATATCTTACCTTGGTATAACTGGAAGACATATCATTTATCCTCACAAACTGGTAGCGATCGGTTAAGTACGATTTAAACCATGCTAAGGCAGTTCCGGTTACACCGACCATGTTCTCTAGTCTTTCTAAAAGGATAGTATGATCTATTGTATCAAAGGCTGCGCTCAGATCGAGAAGTACGAGTAAGGAAACACAGCCTTGGTCGGCGGCTATAAGTAGATCGTTTGTTATTCTAACTAAAGCTGTCTCAGTGCTATGATAAGGCCTAAATCCAGATTGAAATTTTTCATAGATCTGGTTTCTTTGCAGGTAAGAGCAAAGTTGTTGGGCTACAGCTTTTTCTAAAATCTTAGAAATAAAGGGTAAGTTTGAAATAGGTCTATAGTTAGACAGTACACTAGGATCAAGATTTGGTTTCTTGATCAGAGGTTTAATTACAGCAGTTTTAAAGGCTTTGGGTACATGGCCCAGGGCGAGCGATGAGTTTACTATCATTAACAGAGGTTTAATTATATCTGGCAGTACCTGTTTTAATAATTTTGTGGGAACAGCATCAAGTGTGCAGGTTGTGCTGTTTGAAGAGGAGATAATTTTCTCTAGTTCTAGCTGTGGAAGTGGGTTAAAGACTTCCAACCTAACTTCAGTAACAGGGTTTTGTTCTAGATCAGCCAGACCAGATGACAGAGAGGATGTAATATTTATCTGTTTAATTTTATCCCGAATGTTTTCAATTTTACTATTGAAGAAGTCCATAAAATCGTTGCTGGTGTGAATGGCTGGAATCTGAGGTTCAGTACCTGCCTGGCTTTTAGTTCATTTGGAAATAACACTAAAGAGAACTCTAGGATTATTTTTATTTATCTCGATCTGTGAGGCCAGATATGCTGAGCGGGCTTTATTAAGTTCTTTTCTATATTTAACAAGACTGTCGTTCCACGCAGAGTGAAACACTTCCAGTTTAGTTGATCGATATTTACGCTCTAAATTTGGTACTAACTGCTTTAAGGTACGAGTTTGATCATTGTACCACGGTGTGAGCTTTTTCTGTCTCTCTATTTTGTGTTTAAGGGGTGCTACAACATCTAAGGTAGAGCGAAAGGTATTTTCTAAACCTTCGGTTAGTTTGTCTAGTTCTACTGGGTCTATAGGAGAGTACATTAGAGTTGAGAAATCTGGAAGCTTATGTGTAAATTGTTGGGCTGTAAAAGGCGTAATTGAACGTTTTACAGAGTAGCTAGGGGATGTACGTATATTATGACTAAGATGTAATTTAAATGAAATAAGGTAATGATCTGAAATTGCGGAGGTTTGAGAACGAATATTCGGGTTATCTATGCTCACACCCAGGGTCAAAACTAAATCCAGAGTATGATTACAGTAATGAGTAGGTCCTGTTATATTTTGAATAATACCAACTGAGTCTAAAATCGATGTGAATGCTTTTTTTAATGGATCATCCAATTTTTCGAAATGAATGTTGAAGTCTCCAACTATAATCACTTTATCATTACTTACTGCTAAGTCTGTGACAAGATCACTAAATTCTTTTAAAAATTCTAAATAGGGCCCTGGTGGTCTGTAGATGTTAATTAAAGAAAATGCATTCTTTTTTGTAACTGGATTAATTATACTGGTGTAAAGAAGCTCAAAAGAAGTAAAATTTTCATAGTGTTTCTGATTGCTAACTAAGGTACTTTGGAAAAATATGCAGACCCCACCTCCTCTACCGGACAATCTGGGATTGTGTATATAATTATAGCCTGCAGGGGTGGCTTCATTTAATGCTACATATTCATTTGGCCTAATCCAGGTTTCTGTCAGACACAGAACATCGAATTTCTGATCAGTTATCATTTCATTCACTAGAACTGCTTTTGAATTCAGAGATCTAATATTAAGTAAACCAATCTTTAGGCTTGAAATGTTAGTACTACAGTCTGGATATGACTGTTTAATATAAGTTAAGTTATTTAGATTTACTGTTTTAGTTTTTTGATGTTTTTGTTTGACTCGGGGGACAGACACAGTCTGAATACATTGGTATCTAGGTAACGTCTCTTTGCAGCTCGCAGACGGTCGGTTAAGCCTCTCTGTCTGCGGCCTGGTCTTGGCTCTGGATTGTCAGAGCCGGGATTGATCTTCCTTTTTTAATCTTGATTCATGTGGTATACCACATAAATAGTGCTGCTAATTCCTTATATTTCTGCAGTGTTTTGTAGAAGTACGAATTGCTCAAAATATTCTTAAATGTACGCTCGCAAAACTCCAAAAATGGGCTGGACAAAATTTTTGGCACCCTTTTAAATTGAGGGTAAATAACTTTGTTTCAAGCATGTGATGCTCATTCAAACTCACCTGTGATAAGTAACAGGTGTGGGCAATTAAAAAAAAAAATCACACCTGAAACCAGATAAAAAGAAGAGAAGTTGACTCAGTCTTTGCATTGTGTGTCTGTGTGAGCCACACAAGCCACACAAGTATCAGGAGAACAGAAAGAGGAGAAGAGAAAAACTGTCTGAGGACTTGAGAACCAAAATTGTGGAAAAATATTAACAATCTCAAGGTTACAAGTCTATTTCCAGAGATTTGGATGTTTCTTGTCCACGGTGCGCAACATAATCAAGAAGTTTACAACCCACGGCACTGTAGCTAACCTCCCTGGACATGGATGGAGAGGAAAAACTGATAAAAGGTTGCAACGCAGGCGAGTCGGGATGGTGGATAAACAGATCCAATCATGTTCCAAAGAAATTCGAGCTGTCCTGCAGGCTCAGGGTGCATCAGTGTCAGCTCCATCTATCCGTCCACATTTAAATTAAATGAAACGCTATGGCAGGAGACCCACTGCTAAAAAAGCTAGACTGCAGTTTTTGCCAAAATGTATGTAAGTAAACCAAAATCCTTCTGGGAAAACATCTTGTGGACAGATGGGACTCAACATAGAGCTTTTTGGTAAAGCACATCATTCTATTTTTTCCTGAAAACAGAATGAGGCCTACAAAGAAAAGGACACTACAGCACCTACAGTCAAATATGGTGGAGCTTCAAAGATGTTCTGGGGTTGTTTTTCTGCCTCTGGAACTGGGTGTCTTGACTGTGTCCAAGGCATCATGAAATCTGAAGATTACCAAAGGATTTTGGGTCATAATGTAGGGCCCAGTGTCAGAAATCTAAAAAAAAGCTTGAGCCCTAGGTCATGGGTCTTCCAGCAGGACAATGACCCCAAACATACTGCACTTCAAAAAACACCCAGAAATGGATGGAAACAAAGAGCTGGAAAGTTCTAAAGTGGCAGCAATGAGTCCGGATCTAAATCCCATTGACCACCAGTGGAGAGATCTTAAAATTACCCTTCAGATATTAGACACTTGGAGCAGTTTAGCAAAAGAAGAGTGGTCCAAAATTCCAGTTGAGAGGTGTAAGAAGCTCGTTGATGATTATAGGAAGCAATTGATTTCAGTTATTTTTTCCAAAGGGTGTGCAACCAAATATTAAGTTGAGGGGGGCAATAATTTTGTCCGGCAAAATTATGTCAAATTTGGCTTTTTTTCCCCTCTCTTTTTTGTGTTGTTCCAATACACACAAAGACAATAAACATGTTTATAACAAAACATGTGTAATTGCAATAATTTTCTGGGAGAAATACTTCATTTTCTGTAAAAGAATTCAGGGGTACCAACACTTTCGGCCATGAGTGTATATGCAGGTTAATGGTATTGGTCACTAAACTGATGTCAATAGACAGCAAACTCTTATCCAACAATACAGACCATAGTATTAGATGGTATTAAGTTAAGCTGCTGAAAAGCTGTTGTTGTCAACACTGGTCCATTAATGTTACCAGCTTGAAAAATTGTCAACCACATTAGTAAAGTTAACCAGCTAAACCAGGTGTATTTAATTAAAATGCAGTACGGTCCAGTTAGTCCAAGGTCCGGACCATCGCCATTATTAACTTTCATTAACTTTAACGCCATCATTATCTGTAAAGCTGCTTTGTGCCAACACCAGTTGTAAAAAGCGCTATAAAAATAAATTTGATTTGATTTGATTAACTTGCGTTATGATTCAGTATTATGTACTGTATACTAAAAGCGTAGTAGTTCTGTCAGTGTTTTACATCATCAACAACTGAAAGACAAAACAATTTACACATACCAGTATATTTCAACAATATGTATTGTTTGAAATAGGCCTGTCACAATAATTACATTATCAACCTATCATAAAATAAATGGAAAAACCCTCAATAATTTAACATATCAAGTCTAATAATGTGAATCTGTATATTTACTTTGTTTCAAAATGCTATATTTATTCTGTTTAATTTTATTTATAATAAATTTGCGCCTGCCTGTCATGATAATAATTACATTAATGACAAATTAAACAATATATGGAGAAATGTTTGCTGAACTTGGCCAAAATATCAACTTTTTTTTTAAAAACAGCAGTGTTATTTTATTTAATATTATTACTGTATCACACTTTATTATGGTGTGGGTAACACTGATGGGGGAAGTTGCCAATGCTTTTTGTCCCCTGTGGGTTGCTGTAGTTTTGAGGTAGGGTTGTTTTGGGAGTAGAGCGAGGGAGTTTTTTCTTGTTGAGGAGTTCTGATCAGGTGGAGTAAGGTGGAATATTTTGCACTCTTGTCTCGGTTGTTTCTCTTTAATTCCTATAAGTAACACCGCTCGGTTACATTACTGTTAATATGTTTTATAAATGTAGTATTTTAATTTCTTTTTCTGGTGCGCACCATCTGTATTAGCTTTTCTCGCTTTATTCTCCCACTTCTCACCGCCTGCTTCGCCTGTGTGGCTCCGCCCTCTCGCATCTGCACAGATCTGATTGGCTGAGGAGAGCATTTTGAGATCTTACAGCACACGTGATTGGTCTGTAGGTTTACTGCACTGTAAAGCACAAAAACCATAAAGACAATAAACGTTCTGCTGCTTTAAATGAACACGGTCAGAATTAAATCCTTCTCAGGAGTTTATCGGTTTGGGTCCAGATTGGACACTTTCTGGGCCCGGACCCGGATGCCTATTAGTGACCCCTGAGCTAAACTATCAAACTCAATTGTCCTCATATGACCTCATATGCATTGCTGTTCCAAAGTTCATATCAATAATATCAATGGATATTAGCAGTTAATTGTGTTGTGTCTATGGCAGTTAGTCTGGCATGCCCCTGGGGAAAAAGGGGTGTGGCCAGCATTACCCCATAGTGAGGAAACAAAGGAGGGTGAACTATAAAACCCTAGGTCGGTACATTTATAATGACCACCTTCCTTTAACACCAAAACAAAACTTAAATCAATATAATTACATCCCAGTGAGTGTCTATAGTCTATAGTATTTATTTGGAGCGTTTCTCCCTCTGTTTGGTTTGGTTTCACACAGGCATAAAAACCAAAAGGCACCAAATAATGCGCACCAATAAACCACACAAGCACAAGCTGTCTGGTGCGGGAGCAAGAAAGTAAATATATTGAGAAGATTCTGTGTTTCAGTGTGTATATCGGTGCAGTGTTTAGCTGCTTTAACACTGAATGGCTGCAAGCAGTGAACGCTGCACAGACCGCGCGTGTGGAAACAGCATGGAGCAGCAGAAACAGCGCTTGTTCATAGTTGTGGTAATTCTCAATATCTGGATAATATACAGTTTTTCCCAGATGTTTAAACGCATGGCTCAGTTTCTCAAAACTCTAAACACAAACTAAAAATGATGAACTGCTTTGTTAAAACTCCACAAATCTCTAGCAAAACTGATTCCTTCCACCAAAACAACACCCAGCTATTTATATACTATATATCTCCTGCAGAGCATCAAATAAACACTGATAAGATCAATTCAGAGCTCTGTTATCAGAAGTGTTTAGTTTTGTTTTTGACTTTATGAGGCCACCGTACAAATTCAAATGCAGAAGTCCATGGAAATATGTTGTCTTTATATGTCTGTTCTTTATATTTGTTTGGCGTGGTGTAGGACCCCCGCATATAGCATTACAGTACTACATGTAAATGCTACACAAATGTAAGCTGTTTTTACTGTATGTAGTTTGTTGCAACTTTGATTCTTAAGTGATGAAGCTGTACTAAAGCTGTGATTTAGAAGGATATTTGAGTGAGAACATGTGGAACTGTGTTTAGAGTTTAGCAGTTTAGAGTCACAATGTGACACATGAGCTTCATGTTTTTGGATTTGTGTGCAGAGTTCCACATTTTGTGTGTAAACAATGTGGAAAAACTGTCAAAAAAGTCAAAATATCAGAATTACAGAGAAAACAGTGAAATGGCTGAAGTTGGGCTGAACTCTAAATCCAGTCTTTCGTAAAGTAGCTCTGAATTAATTTGAAAGCTTGATTGGCTGTGAACTCCTCTAGCAGCTCTACCTCTACCTCTCACTCTTCCTCTTTCATTCTCACTCTTCCTCTTCCTCTCTCTGCAGCGTCTTTCACTCTCACTGTAAATTAGTGCTCACCTGTGCTCATTTTATAGTGCTGACTCCTGATTAAAATGGTAATAATTAATCATTAGGGTGTTTGTGGTCATTTATCTCATGCTGTGTGATTTTGAATCTCAGTGTTTTTTTTTTGTGTGTGATTGTTGTGTTTAATGCAGAGAACTGAGTTCAGTTATTTTAAAAAGAGCTGTTTTGAATTGCAAAATGTGTTTAAAGCAGAAAATGTGTTTTGGAGACTTGAGAAAAGGTTATACTCTCTATTACACTTTTTGGTGCCACTTTAAAATAAGACTAGCTTTATAAAAGGTTTATAAATGGTTTACAATTAGTTTATTAATGGTTACTAATTAGGTTGTAAATCAGTTATAACACATACGCGGAAAGAGCAACAATATAGACGGCTGTGGGTTCACTATTTGGCAAACAACAGGTCATTGTTGCCCTTTCTACGTATGTGTTATAACTGATCATTAATGATTTATAAGGCATTTACAACCTATTTAGTAACCATGAATAAACTAATTGTAAAACATTTATAAACCCTTTATAAAGCTAGTCTTATTTTAAAGTGATACCCACTTTTTTATTATTATTATTTCCATCTTTTACAGTGTATAATTTTATCTGTCATTTTGTAAACACATTATTAATCATTGCATTTTCTTCAACAAATGTCTCAATTCATTATTATTTACAACCTTTTCAAGCATTACGATGTAGTACGCTTTAATAAATGAAATAAATATTAAAAAAATGCTTTTTGTATGTAATTAGATTATCTTTCTCTAATATTAAAGTTTGTTTAATATTCTGAAAACTGCAAATACTATTTCATGGCACTTTAAGCGTTATACTTTAAACATTGTCTGATTTCCTCTTGTAAAATCGTTGTATTGAACGTTGTAATGATGTGTTGTAGCTGTTTAGCTCTATATATTTATATACATATGTATACATAGCTTTTGTTTATTATATAATACATGTGCATTTGTAAACTCTCACTTCTTTACCTTTATGTATGTATTTATGAATGTATTTATCATTTTATTTCTGGCTGATCTTTGTTGGGGTGGTTTGGGGTTATTATTCATTTCTTTTCTACTTTTCTTCTATTTAACCTTGTTAAACCATTATTGTATCAAGTAATGATAGATGTATGTAACAACCCTTGTTTGAATAATTAAATATTACATGTATGTATAATACATATTGATAAAAAAGAAGATAAAACAGTACAGCAGGCTGTATTCAGTTTGAATAAAAAAACTGATTTATTTAAAAGATTAAGGGATAGATGTAGAGAAAGTGAAAATGGGAAAAGACTAATAGGTGGAACGGACTGCTCTTCTTCTTCTCCTCGACTTCAGGTTGGTCTTTTGCCACCTGTTGTCCTCCTCTCCAAGAGACAGTGCTTTCACTTTCAGCACCAGTTCCTCCTTCTCTCTCTCCTCCTTCTCCTCTTCCTCCTTTATCACCTCGACTTCCGTCTCATTCCTCATCTTTTCCATCTCCTTCCTCTCCTTCTCTCTTTCTTTCATCATCGTCTCCATCTTCTCCTTCCATTCGTCCTTCTCCTTCATGCAGGACTCCAGGAGACGTTCTCTTTTTTCCTCCTCCAGCTTCATCTGCTGTTTCTCCTCCTTCCATTCAGCACTGAGTTTCAGCCATGACTCTCGGACTCTGTCTCTTCTTTCGTTATCTTTCTTTCGGAGCAGTTCTATCTCTTTCTGGTGGAGCTTTCTCATTTTCTCCAGCTCCTTCATCTCTCCCACCTGCTCTTCATCCTTCCTCTTCATCGCTCTCAGCTTCTCTCCTTCCTTCAGCTGGGCGATCTCCTGCCTCATCTTTCTTTTCTCCGAGTCCCATTTGTTACTCTCATCAGTCCAGGCCTTCAGGATTCTGTCTCTCCTGTCTTTCTCTTTCTTTTGAAGCAGATCCATCTCTGATTGGTGGAGTTTCCTCATTTCCTTGAGGTCCTTTATCTCTCCATCCTTCTTCTTCATCATCCTCAGCCTGTCTGCTTCCTGCTTCAGCAGTTCGATCTCCAGCTTCATCTTCTTTTTCTCCTCCATCCATTCTTTACTGGCTACAGTCCAGGCCTGCAGGATTCGGTCTCTTTTTTCACTCTCTATCTTCTGGATCAGTACAATGGTCTGCTGGACCTCGCTCTCGCTCATTAGCTCCTCCATCTCTCTCTCCAGATCTCTGGAATACTTTTAAAAAAATGATGCATAAAATTTACTTTAAAAAAGTTTCACAATTTTCTGCATTTACTTTTTTTAACAAAATTTAATTTTAGATAAATTTAAGAAACTTCACCTCGGTTTCAAGACTTTGATGTTAAATAGAGTAAATAAGAGAACTGAACTTCAGTCAATCCTTTCTTTTAGTAAACTTTACTTCATTTCTGCATACAATATTACCTAATTACAATCACTTAATTTATACAATATTACTCAAATATTTTTTTAATTTTTTAATTTTAATATTTTAGTTAAATCACACATATTACACTGTCTCAACACATGGATGGCATGTAATACATTATATTTAGTAAAAGAATGTATTACATGCTATCCATGTGTTGAGACATTTACAAAATCAGTCTTTGAGATTATGTAAATATTTGAATGTGTGTTTTAACTAAAATTATACATAATAATATTGTATAAATGAATTAATTCCTTCTGCTGCTCTGCAGCGATTTACTCACAGTGGAGTAGATGGTTAAACTTTCGGTCTCTCTCTCTCTCTGTCTCTCTCTCAGTCTGTCTCTCTCTCTGTCTCTCTCTCAGTCTGTCTCTCTGTCTCTCTCTCTGTCTCTCTCTCAGTCTGTCTCTCTGTCTCTCTCTCAGTGCAGGTGTCTCTCTCTCTCAGTGCAGTTCAGTCGCAGGTGCAAGCAGAACTGATCACTGATGTTCAACCTCAGGATCTTCTTCACCTCCAAAGTTCCAAATGCTGTGACGTCATCATTGTGACATCACCACACTGCTGCAGGCATGCTGCACTGAAGCCGCTGCCATGGCGACCCTCCACTCCCATGTATAAACTGGCCACACTGTAAATCCTAGTAAAGTTTTGAGTGTGAAGTGAGGGATATAGATTATGTATAGATTGTGTTTATGAGCCTTTCCAATAAATCAGAGCCATTTCTGTCCCCAGGAAATTACATGTGTAAATGTTCACACGGAATAACTTTAAAATACATTTTAAAATACATGCAGAAACAGTTAATTTCCTATTTTTTATGTCTAAAGTCAGTATGCATAAAGTTAGCATTTAATATATTATATATTAAGCAGTATTACACAGATGATTATGTATCATAAAGTATTTGAGTAATATTGTATAAATGAAGTAATTGTAATTAGGTAATATTGTATGCAGAAATTAAGTAAAGTTTACTTAAAGAAAGGATTGATTCAGTAAAAATAAATGAAGTAAAGTTTATTAAAAGAAAGGATTGATTCAGTAAAAATAAATGAAGTAAAGTTAATAAAAGAAAGGATTAACTGAAGTTCAGTTCACTTATTTACTCTATGTAACATAGAGTAGCAACTAAAAAACACAGACTAATGCTTTGAATTAGTTGCTGTTTTTTGTTTTAATTAATTTATAAAATAAATTCTTACACTTACAATAACTATAATATATATTTCCTGATAAAAAATTATGTAATCTTTTACATACATTTATTGTCACCCCTTCTCTGAAGGGTTAGAAGGGCCTCACTGCTCACCACTGATATACACTGTAAAAAATGATTTTTTGACTCCCTTATCCTGGGCGTGCAGTAATTATAATGTACATGTTGATTGGCAGGTCTCAGTGTTGTAGAGCTGTAAGAGCACATTAACTTTATTCTGTGTTTCTAGTGATCACAGTATGCTGACTCTGAGCTACAGAGTTCACTCCTTACCCAGTTTACTCCTGTATTGCTCCATTATTATACTGTTAAATAATAATATACTAAAATATGGTGAGAATACCCATGGTAACCTAAAATTATAAGTTTTACTTGAAAAACTTGAAATTTTAAAAATCTTACTAAAGTTTTATTAACCTAAAAGTGTGTGTTAAAATAAAGATGAATTGTTAGTTTATTTGACTAAACAAATAATTTTTTAAAAAGGACAAATTTAACACTTAAGTTGTTTTAACTCAGTGCTATTTAGTACTATTTAGTAAACCATTAAAGCCATGGGAGAATGTAGCGCTGCATTGTTGTAGTAAAATCTCCTAAGATACACCGAGTAAAATCTAATTGAATATTGAATTGTTGCAAAGTAACATTTACTGAAAAATTTACATACACTGAGAATTATGAGTAAATATTACTTGAATATATGCCCTTAAATTTACTTTCTGTTTTACTTTACAGTATATATATATATATATATATATATATATATATATATATATATATATATATATATATATATATATATTGTAATAACTATATATCTATTTTAACTATGTGTATTCAAAGCCTACATGAGATATTAATCGTGATGGAATAGAGGAAAAGGACGAGTGGCTGTAGCAGTACTGCAGCCAGTTATAGCATCTAACCGAGCCTTATTTATCCACCCAGAGGGCCTGCTCTCGCCTCTCCACACTCCACACTGAGAAGCATGGAGCATGAGATTGTGCGTTTATAAACTATATTGAATGTTCCATCTTCCTCCACAAGTCTTACATAATCGGCACAGCGTTCTGCTCGGAGTCAGGAAAAGGTGTGGGAGTGAATGTCAAGTAGCCTAAGGGTGAAAAAATAAGAATCAAACACAAAAGAAGGTGGAATCTACATGGGAGATGTGCACGGAGATGGTTTCAGAAAGAAAGTGAAGCCGATCCGTTTGGTTTTTCAGCGTCTATGTGAAGGAGCCCGTGCGTTTTTTTATAACAAGGTTACGCCGGGTCCCTCTGGAGAGGCTGAGCGCTCTCAATAGAGTGATGAAAAGAGCAGAGCCAAGCAGAGGAAGAGACAGAAGACTGAATGAAGGTCATTTTCCAGCAATCTGCACCTATCTTATGCTGAAGAGAGAAAAAACTCAGAGAGAGATTTAAAAAATATGTTGTTTTTTAGAGGAGAGTGGATGACTGCACTCGATCGGGCTTTAAAGGCACACTCGTAGCTTTTCAACAGCTCAACAACTCAAAATGGAAAAAACGTTCCCTCCACTCCAGCTCCCAAATGCACTAGCGAGGACGCAGCCGAAGCTAGAACTCAGAATGAATGCACATGCTAATGCTAACAGAGCCTGCCATCAGCAGACATCCCACACTGCTTTTTTTGACTGTTAGTTTGGCTAAAGTAATGCAAATAAATATCTCTTAGTAAAATCTGCTCTGTATAATATCATTTTTACGGAGTGGAATCAAGTACAGAAGCTCCAGAACACCTAGCCAGCTAGTTTAACTAACTTTAGCAATGCTAATAAACAAGTAAACACTGTTTAAACTCAACCTTTCAACCTCAACTGCTTCAACTAACCTTTTGGAGTAATTTAACTCACCAGGGCTAATATACTGTAGTTATAACACATACGTAGAAAGGGCAAATTGTGCCAAATAGTGAACCCACAGCCATCTGTTCTAATTCTATTATATTATTAGTATATTAGTATATTATCTATTATATTAATAGTAACCATTAATAAACTAATTGTAAGCCATTTATAAACCCTTTATAAGTGTAGTCTTATTTTAAAGTGGCACCAAAAAGTGTAACAGAGAGTATAACCTTTTCTCAAGTCTCCAAAACTCTAAACACATTTTCTGCTTTAAACACATTTTGCAATTCAAAACAGCTCTTTTTAAAAGCACTGAACTCAGTTCTCTGCATTACACACAACAATCTGACATAAAGTCACATGTTTTCATATCAAAACACTGACATTCAAAATCACACAGCATGAGATAAACGACCACAAACACCCTAATGATTAATTATTACCATTTTAATCAGGAGTCAGCACTATAAAATGAGCACAGGTGAGCACTAATTTACAGTGAGAGTGAAAGACGCTGCAGAGAGAGGAAGAGGAAGAGTGAGAATGAGAGAGGAAGAGGAAGAGTGAGAATGAGAGAGGAAGAGGAAGAGTGAGAATGAGAGAGGAAGAGTGAGAGGTACGGGGAGAGCTGCTAGAGGAGTTCACGGCCAATCAAGACAAAAACTTTACAGTTTTTCCCAAATGTTTAAACACATTTCTAGAAACTTGAATCAGTTTCTCAAAACTCTAAACACAAACTGAAAATGATGAACTGCTTTGCTAAAACTCCACAAATCTCTAGCAAAACTGATTCTTTCCACCAAAACAACACCCAGATATTTATATACTATATATCTCCTGCAGAGCATCAAATAAACACTGATAAGATAAATTCAGAGCTCTGTTATCAGAAGTATTTGGTTGTGTTTTTGACTTCATGGGGCCACTGTAGAAATTCAATGCAGACAACTCCATGGAAATATGTTGGTTTTCTGTTGTTTTTATTTATTTGGTGCGGTGTAGTTCACATACAAAGACGTAGCAAAAATATATTTATTGCAAAATGCAAAGAATCAGATCACTGTTCATCAGACCCCTGATCTCGATCAGGCCAGAGGACCTCATCTACATCAGCTGCAATATTCTCTCTCACCAAACAGCGGGGAAAAAAACACCTCGCCTGGTGAATCCATCCTTGGCAATCATCTGCGTGGATGTCATCACATGCCTCCTCCATTGCCTGAAGTATCTCCACACGCTCGTGGGGTCTGCGTTCATACACTTTCCACCTCCATGCAGAAAAGAATCACTCTATTGGAAGAAGTGTTATGAGGACCAAGTTGTGCATGGTGATGTAGGACCCCACGGTGACCAATGGCAGCACACATGGTGATGTTTCCACCACGCAGCTCAGGGACATCGACAATGGCACGGTTGCCAATGATGTTCCTCCTTGAACGATTGCCTCGTATTTGCCTTCCTCTTCCTCTTACTCTGACTCTTCCTGTATCAGTCGCGTGAGGCCTCTTTTATATTCTGATAAATGATTGAAACGTTCTTCTGATTAAGTTTGCTCAGGTGCAGCTTGTGTGAGACTTCTTGGTAAATAAGGTTTTGTATTTGAAGGTCAGTGATTCTCAGGTGATGAAGCTGTACTAAATGATGCAGTTTGTGTTTAGTGATTTGTAAAGCTGTGATTTAGA
The DNA here is from genome assembly GCF_023375975.1 of Astyanax mexicanus. NCBI lineage: Eukaryota > Metazoa > Chordata > Actinopteri > Characiformes > Acestrorhamphidae > Astyanax > Astyanax mexicanus. Next base: position 46,068,695 of record NC_064416.1, on the reverse strand, counting down.
AGGATATTAGAGTGAGAACATGTGGAATTGTGTTTAGAGTTTAGCAGTTTAGAGTCACAATGTGACACATGAGCTTCATGTAAAAACTGTAATATGACTGGTTATGGGTATGCACAATTAAATTACAAGAGATTTAGGAGTAAAAAAAGCTATATAAGACCTAGAAAAGTTTATTTTTTTTATTTTATATTCTTTTTCTTATTTCTAGTTCTTATAGAATCAATGTGGAGAGAAACCAGTCTGTTAAGTTTGTGTTATATGATTTTCATTTTTGACATTTTCTTTAAAAGTTTATTTTTAAATCTCGTCTCGTTCTTGTGAACCCAGTATCGTGTCTCGTCTCGTTATATTAGTGTCTCGTCACACCACTAGTATCAGTATTATATTTTTTGAGTAAACACACCCAAGATGCATTTAAACAGATAGAAATCCAAATCCAATCCTGTGTAAAACTGTGTAATATGCAGTAAAAACTGAGTAATATGCAGTAAAAATGTGTAATATACACTCTAAAAAACAGAGGTACGATGTGAGTACAGTTTTGTACTCAAAGGTACACTTTACATAATTGTACCCTCAAAGATACAGTATTGGTCTTTACAGGGTCAAATATGTTCTCCCTGAAGTACAAAATCTTTTCTAACAGGAGGAAGTACTAATTTGTACCATTTAACCAGCCACTAAAGGTACATTCAGCATTCTGTATCACTGTACTAATAAACCATATATATTTTAATTAAACATTTTTCATTTGATAAAAAACCTATTAAATATACATAAATTAAAATATACAAATAATATTTAGCACAGTAGTAAAATGTGTTTCAAATATTTAATATACAAACACATTTTTTTAAACAAAATTTGTTAACATGTGTTTATATATGTTAAATATTTGAAACAAATATTATTAATGTTAATATTATTAATGCTAATAAACCAACAGCTTTGCTAGATAGCTATGTTAAAGTATTTTCACAGTAAATGTTAGATGAAGACTACAGTTATAGACAGTCTCGTGTATTTTAAACAAAATGTGCGTTTATATATATTAAATATTTGAAACAAATTTTATTAATATTACTACTGTACTAATATATTCAAGGCAAAACTAATATCTTGAGTTATTGTGTGTTTGTGTGTGTGTGTGAGAGATAGAGAGAGAGACTATTGTAAAAATTATATTTTCTAATTA